>NC_080388.1:56378275-56679651 GCF_028751815.1 Salvia miltiorrhiza
TTTGAGTCTTCTAAATCTCCATATTTATAGTTGTAAGGAGAGAATTTCGTAGTGATCTCTTTAATTTTGTTCCTTTTTGGAAATATAGGATTGGGCTACCGGCTACGTACCTCAACCTGTATGATATTGGCCTTTTGGGCTTAGAACTGAGCTGACTATTAAGTAAATTAATCATGATTTATTTTCTTTTGTGCATATATTTGATATGTGGCAGCTTTTGATTGGCTAGTAAAGTCCATATAATCAAATATTATTTATTTATTTATTTAAACTATATTTAATTTAATCTACAATATTGAATAAAATATATGATTCAAAATTTAATTCTTAATTTATAGGTGACACAATTTAATAGGCCATAAATTTTAATTGCCTACAAAATCAAGATATTTTTGGATGTTGAAAAATAAATAAGTAGATTATTGCATGAGTAATTTTAAGGTTAGTGGCTAAGCCAAAAGATTATTAATTTTAAAGCAATTAACCTTTGAGATTTAACTTTTACTTTTATACTTTACTAGTGATATATGTCTAAATTATCTAATTAAAATTATTTATTAAGAAAGAATACTCCCTCCGTCCATTATAAATATCTCATTACTTTTGGGCACGGAGATTAAGAAATATATAGAAAGTAGATAAAATGGATTAATGGAAATTATTTAAATATTAGGTATAGAGAGACTATATATTGCCAAAGATGAATGAGACATTTGTAATAAGACATCCCATTGTAGAAAGTGGGACACTTGTAATGGGATAGCGGTAGTAATATATTATAGTAGATGACATTTGTAATGCATTAGTATTTTTAAAACAACATTTTTTTTAAGGTGGGGGTGAGGACAACAGTTCTTGTAGTTGTACCTCTACTTTTACACATTTTAACCATCTTCTATATTCTCTATTTCATTAATATATACTTCATCCGCCCATAAAATTTATGTCACATTGCTTTTGACACAGATTTTAATAAAATGTGAGTGAAGTTGAAAATGGAATAAGGGTCACATTTTAAATATGAGTGAAGAGATGTGAACTCTACTATTAAAAATGAATATGACATATTTTTTATGGACGAACAAAAAAAGAAATTGTGGCATAAACTTCGTGAACGGATGAAGTATAATATATGAAAGTACAGTTGCAACTCTTTTCTCCAGCAAGTTCCGCTCTTTTTTTTTTTTTGGAAAAATTGTCAAATTTGAATTATGAAAAAATATTCAACATATATCTTCAATTAAAAATTATAAAAAAAAATCTTTAATTTGGTATAAAAATAATAAAATAAATGTAAAATAAATAAGTTATGGTTATTTAAAATTTTAAAATAATTATTTTTAAAATATCTTCTCTCCTCATCGTACCATACCTGTACTTATTTTTTTTTCTTGCTAATTGTATTTCTTTTTTTATATTTTTATTTACTTTCGTTTTCGTATTTTTAAAGGAAAAATAAATAGATATCAAGTTTTATGTTTTACATATTTTTCTAAGTTAATATATGAAAGTAGTCATTTTTTTAGTAAACTTAAAATTTACCCACTCAAATAAAAACTTTAAAAATTACTCATGTTTTGTGTTAAATGACTAAACTGCCCCTAAGATTAAAATTTTAAAAAATACCCACACCTAATCTCTCTCTAAACTCTCTCGGTCTCTCTCTCTCTCTCTCATTCCTCTCCCACCCGCTCTCTCTCTCTTTCTCTTTCTCTTGGCTGACAGCCGCCGCTGTCCCTCGCCGAAGACATGGCCGCGTTAACAGCGGTGTCGCTTGGGCCGACGAAGTTGCAGCGGCAGCACCTCTAAATCCTCCGCCGCGCCTTGAGCCTCTGTGCCCTCTCCTTCTATCCGATTTCGAATCGATGTCGTGCTGTAGCATAGCATTAGTGAATCATCTGTCGTGTTGCTTCCTCTAATTGTGAATCGCGCCACGCAGTATTTTTCAACGAATTGCTGCTTCATTTGCTGAGAATTAGCCGTGTTAGGCTGACTTTCTAGAGTGTTCTTTCAAATTGGGGATTTTAACATTACTCTAAAATTAAATCATGACTAATAATAATTCGTTTTCTCCAGTTAAAAGTGACAAAATATGCGTGTTGATTTGTTCACCAATAGGGGATATGAAAATCAAGAATTGTGTGAAAATTGAATTAATTTGTCTAGTTAATGTTCTTGAATTCACAATTAACTCGATGAATTCACAATTGAATTACCAGCGTAGATTGTGAATTCACAACCAATAAAACTTGAATTCACAACCAACACTATTTCTAGTTGTGAATTCACGCGAATTCACAACTAACACTATTTATAGTTGTGAATTCACGACTAACACTATTTTTAGTTGTGAATTCAAACTTTAAAACTCGAATTCACAAGTTGTGAATTCAAGTTTTAAAGTTTGAATTCACAACCAAAATTAATGACAGTTGTGATTGTGAATTCGACTGGTTGTGAATTCGCGGGCAATTTTTAAATTTTTATATGCAAGGATAAAATGGTAAGTGTGGGTATTTTTTTATTTTTTATACTTTTTTATCTTAGTGTGAGTTTTTTAAATTTACTATTCTAAAATGGCTATTTTCAAAACTGACTCCATTTTTTTTAATGATAATACTACTTCTTATATCCACCAAATGAGTACATATATTTTTTTTGTCCATTCATCAAATGAGTACTCATTTCTTTTTTTGGTAAGCGTATCCCACCTAACACACTTACAACAAAAGTAGGACCTTTGTTCTACTCACACACACTCAATCAATTTCTTAAAATTCGTGTTATATTCAAATTGGTACTCATTCAGTGAACGGAAGTTGTAGTTTCTAATGCAATCAATGTGAAGAAAAATATATTTTAATTTATAACTCTATAATTTTTAAAATAAAATTTTTTAAAGTGAAATTTATATTAATTTATTATAAATTTGTTGATGAATAATTAGTTATATATATTAAAAATGGATTTTCAAATTTGAATTTTTATTTATTCTCGAGTATGAAAATATTATTTATTTAATATAACCACTACAAAAAAACATATCGGACACCGATGGAAAATAATCAATTAGTAATCACCGACGGAACAACGGCGGAATTTCGACGAAGATGTTTTCAAAATTTTACCGACGGAAAATAATCCGTCGTTATATATATATTATTCATTATTTTTAATTTTTTTTTAAATTTATCAACGGAATAACGACGGAATTATTAGCGACGGAAAATAATATGTCATTAAATATTATTTATTATTTTTAATTTATTTTTTAATTAATTTTTAAATTTATCGACGGAATAGCGACAAAATTATTAGCGACGAAAAATATTCCGTCGTTAAATATTATATTTTTTATTTTTAAGTTTTTTAAGTTTTTTTAATTTTTAAATTAATAATCCGTCGGTAAATATTATTAATTTTTTTGTTATTTTTATTTTTTTAAAAAAATATTTTATTATTTTTTAATTAATATTCTAATTTATTCTTATTTTTAAATTATTGAGAATATTTTAAATTTATTGTTATTTTCAACAATAATATATATATTTTTAACTAACTAGTATAATATTAATATTTTTTATTATTTTAAATTCGATCGTATATTTACCGTCATTCTTTCGTCGGCACCACAAGTCTTAGATATGACTTCAGCATATTCTAAGGTTATGAATAAATGATATTGTATATTGAAATATAGTTTAAATGAATTAATAGGTGATAGTTATATCAATAATACGCGTGTTCTGTACTGGTGACCACTCGAACGGTCAATAATTTTTTTACCGACCACTTTTACAGCGACACATGGCCGTCGTCGTTGATCCGTCGGTGATCGAAATTAGCGACGAATTTTTGACGATTAGTGACGGAAAATTCCGTCTCCCAGTTTCTTGTAGTGGACCCCTAATACTCTATATATGATAATAATTAAATTAACTTTTATGAAATTTGAAATTAGATATATATTTAAATAAGTATATTTAAGGCAGAAACTTAGTCAAAATGATATCTCATTTTGTTGGGGATTTTTTTCTTTTAATATCATATATTCAAATTTTTATTAGTACAAATTTATTAACTATATTGTTCATTTTTTTTCTTTTAATATCAAACAATTATTCAATTTTTTATTAGTACAAATTTATTAAATATATTGTTCAATTTCGACGTTCGTCGTGTCCTGAGTCTAGACCTACTAGTTTCCTATTGAAAAGTAAAATATATTATCCCAGTCGGAATAAACCATACCGACACTATCTTTACTATTTTTAGCCCATTCGTCCAACTTCTATCGTAAATCAGTCTTTTGTTCATTTATAGGAGGGTGGGTGACATTCTGAAGAGAAATTAACCACTAATTCTTTGGCAAAAAGCCTTTCATGAAAATTCAATAACAATGACAGAAAAATACACTATATATCATACATTTTCGGATAACACGATACAAGATGATCATAATATTATAGTTTTTTCTTATTTTCTCGAATCTTAATATTACAATTTTTTTTTATTATTATTTTGTTTCTTGGCACAAGACACTTTGATTGCTGAAGAAGACGAAAATCGCTTTCATGTATAGTTTACGCGAAGGCATCTGTTTTTTTTTCCAGATGTTGATGGAGTATGTACTCTTGAAGGATATGTTCATCACTGCAGCTTGAGATTCCTCATAAGCCTGTTGAAGTTCATAATAAAAAAATAAATGAGCTGAAAAAGTTTTTTTTTTTTTTTGGTTATTCTGTTAAGTGTAATATATAGGTGAAAGATGATGTTCAGTGCTTCTAGTCACTTCTTCATAATGTGAACTTGATCTTATTATCTATAGCTGCAACATATATTTTTTAATCAAAACGCTAATATCCAAGAAAATTCGGTCTGAGTTGGATCAAACAAAAAATGTGTAGAAACTCCAATTTAAAATGAGGCATCATGTGATATGATCTTATCATCGTAACCACAAAAATAGAAAAAATAAAATAAAAAAATGATGGTTTAAATAATAAGAAGGCCATGTGCGATGATTTAAAACTAGTAAGATTAGATTTCATGTGGTGCCATGCCATCTAGGAAAATACCAAGTTTGGTATCTTCTTGAAAAGATGCATGAATGTATGATCACTTCCTTGCCTTCAAATCCTAAAGCTTTTTCTTTGATTAAAACAAGAATTCTTTGTTTCTATTTTTGATAAGTGTGGTAGAAGCAAAGATTTATGCCATTTTTGCAGCTAATTATGATAAGTTTAACAATGTGAGATGATGCAAATTGGAGAGAGAGGGTACCTCTGTTCATGGGCATATCCTCTTGCAAGGGCTCTGTAGTTGGGAATGGGCACTTGATCAGTCTCTATTTGCATAATGTCTTTAACCAGGACTTCATAATGCCTCCTCACTTCATCTGCAGATTTCCCACCAACTGCTCTGGCTATGTTGTGCCAACGCTCCGGTGTGTCCTTGTCGTACCTTGCTAGGGCCTCCTCGAACTGCTTGTTTTGCTTCGATGTCCACGAGCTACGTGAAGATGTCAACGAGCTTGAGGCCATGGCCTAACGATTAATAAGATGATGAGGGAGGATGTGTGGATTGCACAAGTGTGTTATTTTGAGGTTATGTGGAGTATGTCTTTATATACACCAAGAAAAGGTGATGGTGGTGAGCTAGTTGAGAGAATAAACAAATGAATATCTATATTTCTTTTGATAGGGTTATGTAAGAGATGTTATTCTCTTGCTTATGGGGCAGAACATGAACTTATAAGATCAATTTAATATTTTTGAAAAAATGTAGTAAAGGACAAATCTTTTTCTTGAAAAATATTTTTCTTGTCTTGTTGTAATACTCCTCATTTATCTTGGTGTGCAAGTGGGATTGCATAAGGGAATTCTTATGCAGCTGGATGGGATTAGATCCCCCTAATCGAGAGGCCTCTACTATTAGATGAAATAATGCACTAGATATTCTTCTTTCTTTTTATGGCATGCTAATTCTCTTTTCTTACATGCCATATTTCCCACCATTTGTTCTTCCCCTAGCTACGCCTTGGACCACAACTTGCAAACATAATATATGCAAGAAAATAAAAATTGTATCTTCTCTCTATCCATTATGGCGTATGTGTTTCTGTAAGAGGAAAGTTTACTCTGAGAAATACCATGGATATATTAAATATGCAATTAACTAGTTAAATAAGAGTTAGATGATCAAATAAGTCTAAAATTAATCAGTGCTTAAAGAAGGGAGTGCTTGGTTTGACGAAGGTGATTTATAAGATTGACGGATGATTAAATAATTCAGCCTATTTTAGGGTGATAAATAATCATTCAATCGGATGATTCCATCATCTCTTATCACTCAAACCAAATGCTTCCAAAAGGATTAGGTGACAGGATTGTTCTATGAAACTGTTATTTTTGTCCTTAAAATTATGTCTAGTTATGTTTTTTTTTTGCAAGAGTTGATAGATTAGTTGTGAAAAGTGGTAGATGAAGAGGCTGTGTAGCTTTGAGTGTGATGATAATGATCATCATCTGGCAATTTCATAATTATGGGTAAATATGATGATGAGACAATCGAATTTCTCATTCCACAAATGCGAAAACATGATAAAAGATCCATGTTTTGTTTATTGGTCCCCTCCCCAAACCACAACCTTTCCATCTTTGATCACATCAACTTAAAATTGTTACAAGATTAATATATTATTATCAGCCTAAATTCGTATATTCACTCCAAACATAAAACCGTGTCATTCGAAGTAAAATTGACACAAATCTGATTCATTGAGCTTCAACAATGTATTACTGATTTATTGAACTAAAATTCTTCCTAACTCATTAGGCTAAATCAGTGTATTTCCCCTTTCTTTTTTGTGGTCGTTGGTGTTTTTGAAGACTTCACTTTGCTCTAATTTTATTAATGTTTTGATTAAGCATTGATTTTTGTCTTGTACATTTGAACTCCACCAATCTGCAACCGTAGGATTTGTTGGCCCAAATCAATTTGGCTACCTCTAATTCAACTCAAGAAATTGTTATTTCATAACTAATGGAAAAGTAAAAATGAAAAGTTAGTGTTGATGGGATCTTTTGCTCTTGAAAGCCCATAAGATCTTTTGTTCAAACATAATTGATTTCGGTAAGAAAATATATTCAAACTGTAAAAATGTGATGCAAAGTGAAGATTTACCTTTTGAAGGCCAAGTGATTGATTTGCCAATTTATTCCACTTGTTTGGAATAAGTTATTAAGATATTATTATATCCCTCTCTGCAAATTTCACATACTATATTTTTCCCTTTGAGTGGAATAGATTCCTAATCGTACCAAAAATCTTCCTCATCAGCATTGTCTTTTGAAGTGAAGGGAACATGTTATGTTAGCATGACCGAAATTGATTCCCACTTCTTTTCCTTTGAAATTTGACCCTACAATCTCTTATCTTAGGAATCTAGTTCATTTATTGGATTTTAAAACAAATCCCCCGAAAATGGCAAAATAATACATATAATTAATATCTCCGTCAATGTCCATTGCTTCTTCAACTTTGCCTATCACATTGGATAGGATTAGATGATGTGATTCCAATTTAGCTTAAGTTTTTCCAAACTCAAGTTTATTCATGTCACTAAATAAGCGTACTAACCTACTACACATTCTTGACTAAAATTCTCCGTAAAGTTGAATTATTTTCAAAATTAACAAATTTGATTTGATAGGACATCAATATAAAGTTTTGTGATCTAGCTAGATGAGTATTGATTAATATTGAGGCTGAGACACAAATTTGGGATTTAATTAGTAATCAACCCAAAATTAAATTGAGGCATTAACCAAATTCATGTCAAAGACCAAGAATAATCTTGATTAAAATTTTTAAGGCTTGGACATTAACCGAATTATCAAAGATCAACTCGATTGACACTCGTTAGTTTCTATTTTCTAACGCAATATATATTACTCTTCCAACGATTAAATTGAGCTCAACTTCACTCTCGCACAAAAAATTAGGGACGGATTTACTATAAAAAAAAATTGAGACATTAATGAAACATTTTAAAAGTTGGGTCAATATTTAATTAGGGTGCATTTACTTTGGTTGTAAAATTTTCATTAAAAAATGATGGATAAAAAAAGGTGAGAAAATATTATCCATTTCTCTCTCTCTCTCTCTCTTTCTCTTTTATCACATGTTTACTAAAAATGAAAATATGAGAAATTATTGGAAAATATTTTCACACCCATACCTTAGGACAATATTATCCAACATTGAAGAGAAAATGAGTGAAAATGGGTTGCCCGAAAAAATATTCCACCTTGCCCGCATAAAATTTTCCATCATAATAAACATGTGAAAATGGTGAAAAATAAGTGAAAATATTTTTTTTTCTCTCATTTGCTATCAAAGTAAACGCGCTCTTAGCGCTAATTAACCCAAAATTAAATTATAGGGACTTTATATATAGCTCAATCACGTACATTTAAGGGAACTTAATTGATTTGATCACTCCCACTAGTTTGACTTGCTTATATTCGGACATCAATTTGCAGAAGTTGAGTGATAAAAGGGAAAATTCCAACTCTTTGGACAGGTAGTAGCAATGAGGTTTAAGGGCATGGTTTTAGATACTTTGATGTGGAGGGGCCTTCCATAACGTAATATTCAGGCTAAAATGCTGCCACATTTGTATCCAGTTTGATTTTTTTTCAAGAATCCTTATCTTTTTCCATCCCTTTCACTTAAAGTAGCACAACTATATAGGTTTTCTTTTCTCTTTTCTTATTTTTGTAAATAAGAAAAGTGATTTGTATCCGGTTTGATTTTTTTTCAAGAATCCTTCTCTTTTCTTATTTTTGTAAATAAGAGAAGCTTAGCCCTTCTCTCTATATGCGTGTGTATTAAATTTTTCTAAATTGAAATGAGATTTTGGTTTGAGTATATATATGACATAATTAATAAAAGTAATTCTAACTTAATTAAATGTTTGGTTTGGTATAATTCGACATGTCATGAATAACTCATCATACACTTTAATAATTCAATTAAATGGTTATTTATCACTTTAAAGTTGAGTGAATTATTTAATCATCCTATCAATATTATCAATTTTATTTATCTCATCCATCAAACCAAACACCTCTAAAGAGTATTTAATCCCTCAGTTAGACCGGCAAAAAAACCAAAATAATCATATTGAATAACTTATCTAGGGATTGAAATTTTATAGTTTCAATTTCAAGATTTTTTTTAGTGATTCGATTTGGTGGTGGAGGCTTGTACACAATAATTTACACAAAATGCCAATAATTTGGACGATTTTATAAGAGTGAATAAAAAAATATGAGTGCGAACTATTCACATACTCTAAATTGTACTATATACTGTATAAAACTTTTTATGCGGTCATTCATAATCATAACCATTCACATACTCTACATTGTAAGTGTTCCGTTAAAATATATGAGTGATTTGCACTGTATGAACGATAGCATAAAAGACGTACTCGAAACAAAAAATTGATTGGTGAGGGCTAAAGTCCCCACCCTCTTGTTGGCTCCACCAGTGTGCTGTGAATTTACATAAACCTAATTTAATGCAATTTACATATAAGCTAACTAGACAATGAACTTTTTAAAATAAATATTGTCAGTTCAAAACTGACCTACTGACAAACTCTTTCACATCTTTCTCTTCAAAAGTTTTGAACTCTAAGTCAAACTTTTACAACTTGTCCATCGCTTCTCACCAATTTTAATCTGACCTTTTTGGATTTTTAGCAATTTAATTTTACAAATATGATCGGTATATAATATACCCTAAATTTACTCCATCATCTAAAGATTCTAAATCAATCCAACATTAACTGAGGTTATGAATCCCCTCAATTTTCAAGAAATACTAGCTATGAACTATGTGATTTAATTAACAATAACATATCAAAATTTTCAGAATCCTAATATGGCCTGGCAGCGAAGTTCACTGCTCACTTTCAGCGAGCGTTTATTTTAAAGGACTAGTTTTGTTAGGTAAACTTAATAAGGCTAATCATTTATTTAATTTGATGGATTGCAATTTTGAAATATTCAAGGTCTTGTTTATTTCAATCATTTAAACTAGTTTTGCTTGATTTATATTCCATTTAAAAAGTGAGATTGGAGAAATTCTAATCATAAGGATTAAAATACTCCATAATACATCTTATCAATCATGTAAAATAAACGCTTCCTTAAAGTCTTATTGTTTGAACTAGCAATTTTTGTGCTTGATTGCAAATATTGTTATTGTTGATTTGAATTAATAATAAGGGTGTGTTTCTTTCTTTAGATTCTTCTTTTTTTCCTCTCATTTTTTTGAGGCGAATTTTTTCCTTTCATTTAAAAAAAAAAAAGAGAATTCTACCATTTCATACATATTCATTAATTTCACTTCAAGGAAAGATAATATCATCACACTTAAAATGGAGGAATAATATTATTCTTTATTAGAGTGAAAAATGAGGGATAAGAAATGATAAAATTTTATTTTATAGACAATAAGGGAAAAAATAAAAAAGTTGAAGGAATTTTTTTATTATACCTCATTTTTTCATAATAAATTTATCGGTTAAATAAAACGCAATCTAATTAAAAAAATAACATATGGTTAGGTAATGGAATCCTATACCTGTATGGCATTGGTCCAATCATGTGGTGGAAAAAGTATTTTGAGGGCCCAAAAAAATTGTGATAGAATCTTTGAATAAAGAGGTCATACATTAATTTGGGAGAAAATATTTCGACATGGTTGAATCACCAACATGGAAAGGAGCAATATTGATGATCCTTTAGAGATAGAGAATTGTTCCAAAAGATAAGGAGATAGACCTATGATATATGCACAAACTTTGGTATAGCAGAGACATATGCTCACGAGATTTGACATTCTCAATTCAATTTTTATTATTATCATCATCATCCCATTAGTTTTAACCCTCAAATCTTGTTATACAAAAGATTTAATAAAGTATATATGTTCCATGCTTGGTGAAATTTTTTTTTGATCAGTAAAGTAAAAATTTTATTAAAAGAAAAGGGATCAAGGCATCAGGAATGCCAATCAAAACAACAAAACAAGTTTGAAGTCTTTGGAACACCAAGAAGTAAAAGTAATTCCTAACTCCACAATTTTGTAGGCCTCGTTCCAACTCCAAAGTCTCCCCTTAATCTGTAAAACAAGTCTATCAATATCCCAAGCCTTGTCCCGGAAACGACTACCATTCCTGCTTTCCCAGAGCAACCACACTGTTCCCACCCACAAAGCTTTAAGCAGTCTTCTTTCTCTCTTCTTTTTTCCAGCCGCAATGAAAGAAATGAAGTGTTGAAAAATACCTCTCGGATTTGCCGTTTTGATGTCAAGCCATTGAAAGATCTGGTCCCACACCGCCGCTGCTTTAGGACAATAGAGGAACAGGTGTTCCGTCGTTTCCTCACTAGAAACACAGGCATTGCACCATCTCTCCTCCACGCTGATCTGGACATTTCTTCTACTCAGATTATCACATGTTGCCAATCTGTTTCTAAGACATCTCCATGCCGTCACCTTGGCTTTATTTGGTGCTGGGGCCTTCCAAACCTTTGCCATCTCCAAAGGTAAAACTTGTTGCTCCTCTCTTGTTTTTGCCACAATTTCATATGCCGACTTGATTGTGAAGCATCCATCTGGTGTCGCCTTCCAGTTCCATCCGTCTATTACATCTACACAAGGAACAAAATCAGCTATAACCAACTGGAGATCCTCCGCAAACCCTTTCTCCCTCTCCCTTAACTCCCTCCTCCACTCCACCCTCCACACCCACGACCCTCCTTCCCAAAATCCACTTTCACCAACCAGCCTTTTCTTGTTCAGGCTCAAATTATACAGTCTCGGAAACACAAACTTAAGGGGTTTGTCAACCGCCCACACATCCTCCCAAAAGCTGGTATCAAGCCCATCCCCAATTCTTCGCCTCAAATTATTGATGAACCACCGATCTCTCCTTCCTCCTACCTTATCCACAATTTTCTGCCACCACCCTTTCTGTCCACCTCTTCCCGCCACCGAACATTCACCCCCTTCCCCCCACACTAGCCCCCCATAAATCGATTTGATCACCCTTACCCACAGAGCTTTCCCCTCCCCTAAAAATCTCCAGAGCCACTTACTTAACAGGACCTGATTAAACCAATCGATATTCCGAAACCCCAGACCTCCTGAATCCTTGTTTAGGCACAAGGCATTCCACTTGAACCAAGTGATACCCCCCGTCTGTGTGCCTCCTCCCCACAAAAATTTGGAGAACAGTGAATTAAGTTCCTTAATCACCGCTTTAGGTATGAAAGCGAGGGATAATTGATATACCGGGATGGATTGCAACACCGACTTGACTAGAGTAATTCGCCCTGCCAATGAAAGGTGTCTCTTCTTCCAGCTTGCCACTTTGTTTGAAACTTTTTCAATCAAAAACTTCCAATCTCCAACACCATTGCTGCGCCCCCCCACTTTAGTACCCAAGTAGTTGCACGGAAAGGAACCGATCTTGCACATGAGGAGCGATGCCCATCTCCTCTCAACTGCCTCATCCACTCCCACTGTCAGAAGACAACTTTTGTCGAAATTTACAGCTAAACCCGAGGCGAACTGAAAGAGAATCAGGAGTTTTTTTACGCTCTCCATATTCTTGTCATCTGCCTCCAACAAGAAGATAGTATCGTCCGCGTACTGTAGATGTGAAATGGGCACTTTATCCTTGCCAATCTTCGCCGGGACCAGGAACTGCCTCTCCGTTGCTCTTTCAATGAACTCGTTAAGGCCTTCCGCCACGATAAGGAACAGGAAAGGTGACAACGGGTCACCCTGTCTCAAACCTCTCTCCATTTTGAATTCTCCCGTCGATGACCCGTTCACCAATACACTTGCCATTCCAGATTCCAGACACCCTTTAATCCACTTCCTCCAAACTCCGTCAAAGTTAAGTCGATCTAGAAGCATATCCAAGAAATCCCATTGCACAGAGTCGTATGCTTTTGCGAAGTCAATCTTGAAGAAAATACGGCCCACTCTCTTCTTTTTTGCCTCAAAAATAGCTTCATTCAGGATAACCACCCCATCTAGGATGAAGCTACCCTTGACAAAAGCACTTTGATTATCGGAAATGATCGACCCCATAACCCTCTTCAATCTCTCAGCCAGGATTTTAGCCACAATTTTGAACAAGCTAGTGATAAGAGAAATTGGGCGAAAATCATCGAGCGACCCAGCCCCTTCTTTCTTCGGAATCAAAACAATAAAAGAGGCGTTACCACCTTTCGGTATTTTGCCGCTTTCATGAAATTCCTTCAAAACCTGGAGTAAGTCCTCTTTAACCACGTGCCACGCCGCTCTCCAGAATGTGAAGTTAAATCCATCGGGTCCCGGACTCTTGTCTCCACTACAGCTCCAAACTGCTTCTTTAATCTCGTCCAGATCAAAATCCCTGATCAGGCACTGCCTCTCGTCATTTGAAATTTTCCTCCTCATGAAGTCCAGGGGGAAATCGGGCATCAGTCGTTCTTTCCTTTTGAAAAAAGCTTCAAAATGATTTCTCACTCTTGCTTTAACCTCTTCCGGTTTAGATATCCACGAGTTATCAAAGAGCATTCCGCCAATCTCGTTTTTAACACGTCTCCCACGAATTGCCCTATGGAAAAAACCCGAATTAATGTCTCCCTCTTTGAGCCATTTGATTTTGGCTTTCTGTTGCAGCATCATCTGTTTATTCTTCAGTTGAAGGGAGAGCAGGGCTTGAATCTCATTTCTCCTAATCACCTCTGATTCTTGAAGACCTCTCTGTTCGTCCACCTTATCTTTCTCTTGAAGTTCCTTCTGAAGTTCTTTAATTTTGTGATCAATCTCACCGAAAGATGTCCGATTCCACACCTTCAAGGCCTCTTTTAGTTTCTTTAGTTTCTCCTTAACCTCAAAAAATCTCCATCCCCCCACCTTAGTCCCTGTCCAAACCTGCTTGACCATCTCCTCGAACTCCGAATGATTCACCCATGCATTGAGGAACCGAAAAGGTCTTGGTCCCCAATCCTCCGATCTTGTAGTGAGAATAATCGGGCAGTGATCCGAAATTGAACGTTGAAGTCCTCGTGCCGACGTCCGTTCCCAAGCAGCCAGCCAATTCTCATTAACGAGGAAGCGATCAATCTTACTCTTGCACTTTCCATTTGGTTTGTGCCAAGTAAACTTCCGGCCTTGAGTTTTAATTTCCTCCAAATCGTTCCCCTGGATAAATTCTTCAAAACTTCTTGCATCAGCCGCGCAAAACGTCTCCCCACTGCCCACACGTTCATCCCTCCTCCTAACTGAGTTAAAGTCGCCCAAGATACAGACACTCCTATCCGTATTTTGTTCCACAATTGAGCTTAAGACATCCCACAAGATCCGCTTATCCCCTGTGCCGACTGGTGCGTACACGTTGATGATGCAACATAAAATATCACCCTCCTTGTACCTACCATTCACCACCACCGCCCCCGGTAAATCCCACGTACTAGAAGCTTCGAAAACCTCCCTATTCCACAAGCATACAATTCCTCCTGCCCTTCCCTCCGAATTCCTAATCGCTCTGTCTGTATAATTAGACCCCCACCAAGATTTACAAAACAAATCCCTGAACACCTCCATCTTTGTCTCCTGCAAGCAACAAAAATCGATCTTCTGCCCTTTCACCAAATCAGTAACATCTCTCTGCTTCGCAACACTCCCCAAGCCCCGAATGTTATAAGATAACAAATTCATTAAACATTCCTCAAAATACTCCTAGCATTTACGCAAGAAAGAAAATTACCTTGCGCCTCAATCTGTCGAGCAACATCTTCGTCTGGAATTTGACTTGAAAGCCCGATCTTCTTTCCAAAATCCCAGATCTGCTGACCTGAAATTTGCTCCCCAACTGTCGTCTCATGCCCTTCTTCGTTCTCCCCCTGTCTTTCCTGCTCTGCCACTTCCTCCCCCCTTCCATCAATTGGCTCTAAATCTGAAATGAAGTGTTCCCATTTCTCTTTCTCCCTGGCTCTATTCTTTTTCTTTTCTCTCCCTTTTTTTCCTTTTGAATTTTGTTCACCAAACCTTTTGCTTTGCTTTGAATACCTTTTGCTTTGCTTTGAACGACTTTGTTCCTCAGAGCTTAATATCTGAAGCTCGTTGACTTCGATCCTTTGCCCTTCCTCATTCCACGCCTTGTCCTCCACCACATTTTTGGCACCTTGACAATCACTGTACACAACTGAATCGGCTTCTTCCCTTTCCGGAATAGGGCTTATATTCTCTCCTTGCGCTTGGGTCGACATTAAAGTAGGACCTCCCTCATAAACGCTTCTTCCTGGCCCATCAAGAGAAACACCAGTAAAGCCACCAGTTGGACTTTTTTCCTGTACATTCTGAAAGTCGGTCCAATTCTGTTCCTCCAAAATCTGATTTGGACTTTGAAAAGCGTGGCAGTCCATCTGCCCATCCTTAACGAATGGCTGAGTCTCACCTTCGACCTCAACCAAATTTAAAAGCATTTTCGATCCTCCCTTCACCGCCCCCTCAAAATTAGTTTCCTCAACAAACGTGTCTTCAACGGTTTGGAACAAAGGAGACGGAACGATGATTTCTTGGAGAACCGAAACATCACCATCCCTTTCGCCGCTCTCGTTCCGATCTCCGAAGGTTGCAGATGCCGGATCCATGGAATCATCCCCGCTCGTCCATCCCGAATCCGACCCCGAATCCTCGAGCTCCGACTCTCCGATCATGGAAGTGAAAGGATTCTCGTGAATTTCCTCAATGCGAAACGTGAACCTTGCTCCATTAATACAACACTCCGTCACTTGATCAATGGATCTAAGGCCCGTGGATATTTGAATCAAAGCAACATCCAATTTTTCTTTTTCTTTCGTCTTCTCATGCATCTTCAACACCCGACCGAACTTTGCAGTTGCCAACTCAAAGAAACGAGGATTCCATGCATGTAGTGGAATCCCGGCCCACCTCGTCCACACAACTCGTTGTTGAAACACATCCACAACGTTCCATTTCCTCTTCCATTGAAACCAGAACTCACTCCATTCATCCATCTCCGTTAAAACTTTTTCTGTTGGCGCGTCGCAGACACTACGAATCAACACCAAATTTCCTCCCATCGTCGTCACTTTCAGTTTGCCAGCACTTTCACTATTGATTTCCTCATTAATCTCTTCCCACAAGAACTCATTTTTGATGAAACCCGTGAAAGCTCCATCTAGCCATCGTGTTTCCTCATCCGAAGTTTTAAACTTAAGCAAATCTGAAAGTCCTGACTCTCCTTCTTTGGATCCAGTGAGTACCTCCTTAAAAGAAACCCCCATCATCCTTTTTGCGGCATGCACGAGCTTTTGCTTTTCCGGCTTTCTACCTGCGTCAGATTTTATTCCCTTCCCTTTACTTCCTTGGACCTTCACTTCTCTCTCGAATCTCGGTTTGAACACCCTAATTTTATAGCTCCCAATCCACAACTTATTCAACTGCACTAGCAAACCGTCCCTATCTTCCACATCTTCGAAGCGAACAAAACCGAAAGATCTTCCATGCTTGGTGAAATGATTCACATATTTTTTCTTTTCTTTTACAATTGATACTTATCTGTGTATCTACACGCAATCAATGATGTTCCTATGTTATTTACAAAAATATATATATCAATAAGAAAAATATTCTTAATTCTTAAACTATTCTCATAATATTCTAAATTATAAAAAAAATATCTATTAAAATTAAGAACTCACTACAAGAATTCAAGGGTTTTAGCCACACATACATTAACACACATAATAATGTGTGGCGATTTACCTACACATAATCAAATATGTGTGGGTAAATTCATTGGACATTTTAAAGTAATTAGTAACATTTATTTATGTGTGGGTAAAAACATGTAGTCACATTTATTTTATATTTTATATTTTATATTTAACTTTTAATCTTTGATATGCTTACGTGACAAATTAATACTATTGATAAATTCATATATAATTATAATTAGCCACACATAATTAATTACTATATATATGTGTGATTAATAACACATATAATCATTAATATAAACATTTAAAACATTTAATTTTCCCGCATTACAATTAAAAAGTCCCTCTGTTTTTAAACATTTCATTTGTCCGCCATTACATTGCACCAAAAGTTAATTAAAAAGTCCCTCTATTTAAAACATTTCATTAACCCGCCATTACATTGCACCAAAAATTATTTAAAATGTAAGGAATGGGCGGTTATCACAGGGAATTTGTTTAAGATTAGCATCCATTGATTCAAAAAAGATTAGCATCCACAAGCTCCACCACAAAAATTCGACGCCATTGACATCTTCCCAACCAAAACTCTACTCTTACACTTCCCCAAATTCTCAAATTCCTGAATTTTTCTGTATTTAGCTGAAGATGTACCGGTCCGGGAGCTCAAACTGTTTCTCCGACGAGTTTTTCTCGAGCCCATCTGCATCTCTATTGTGCTCATCATCTGTGCCGTCATCTTTTGGTTCTTCTCTGCTCCAGGTTAGGTTTTCATTTTTATTTACTTCTATTTTATTAAAGTTGCTCAACTATTTAACTAGAACATCCGTTCAAAAATCTAAGGATGGGGCGGTTTTGGGAGCGAGATGGCTTTAAGGCGTGAGGTTTAAGATTGACAGCCATTGGCTGCAAATGCCCCGACAGCGGTGGCAAGTTCTCATCCCGGAGAGCCCAAAGCGAGCTTGACTTGGCTGTTGCGCTCAGCGATTTTTTCAAGATAGGAAGCGCTAGAGCTAAGTCGAGGTGCAGCAACGACAATGATTCCAACTTATGCGACTTGGCTTATCTGGCCACACGGATTTCGGTGAGTAGTGTATTTTTGGGCGAATTGTGAATTATGTATTTGTGTATTTCATCGTACATGTATATCATTTGTGTTCTTTGAGTTATTCTTAATGATAACTAACTGTTATACCCAATTCTGTTCTAGTGAAATAGATTTGTAAGCATATCATTATTTGGCTACGAAATTGCCGAGACTAGAGAAATTAGAAAGTGCTATATGTGTCAGCCAATGAACACAATATATTTTTTTTACTTATAAGCAAAATAGTTAAACTAAACTTACTTTTGCCCTTGTGAGCATTTCTTCCTTCCTAACCATTTATCATGTTCCGACTGTATTAATTGTGTGTGCTTGTCTTGCTCTTGCTTATATGTAGTAGAATTAATATATCTTATAAGTACTCTTATAAATCTAACTTTCTTCTTGTTGCTACATGCCTCAGAATGCTGCTACTCTTTTCATTTTGATGAGATAGCATAATTATCTCATTACACATAAAGTGACTGATATGAATGCTCTTTTGGTGTCATATTAATCCCTCAAGTAGATTAAGAAGAATGAAATGCAGTTGGTAAGCCTTGCTGCGCTCCTATTGGTGTTTCAATCTCAGACTGTAAATCTTTCATTGAATAAGCATCTCAGCATAGTCATATACTACGGATCAAATGCTGAAAATGGTGAGTGCATCTTGAGTTATTTGCTTAATTAATACAACATTATTTGCTATTTTGCTGAAAGACTAAATTTGTATATAAATTCTGAAAATCAGGAAAAGACAATCTTGAAGAAATTGAGGTTCCGTCTTAACTAGCCAACTCCCTATATTTTGATGCTCAGATTTCTCAAGGCTGCTCAATTTGACACAAAGGTAAAGTATAAGTAAAATTTGTGAAATAATGTAGGCTCTATTGGAGATTATGACTTGATATATGCTGTGAATTTTGCTTTCTAAGGCTTAGAATTTTATGTAAAATATACACTCAGTTCAACTAGCATTTAGCGTCTTTCACTTCTTTGTTGAGATTAAGGCTTGATGACGACATATTGAAACTATAAATATTAAATTTGCATAATTAATGCTTTACTCTCTAGAGTGGTTACTCTTTGGTGACATATTATTAATTTTTTAACTACATATTGAACAGATGTGAGGTTGTTATAATTTTAAAAGTGAGAATTATTTTATAGATTAAACTAACGACAGGAGCAATTATGTCGTCTAATTTCTTTTACTTTTTCATTTGTATCTTATACAATGTGTATCCTAGTAATATTGTGTTTCTATGATCTTACCAGGAATAAATGATGGAGTTGTAACCAATGATTGTAATGTTCGTTGGTTTGCTTGTCACGAAGGAGGAGTTTGAAAGAAAATCAAAAGTGTTTGATCAATTGTATAGTTATTTTTTTTTTTGAGAGGAATTGTATAGTTATTTTGACATGTAAAGTTTTGTGTAGTTGTCATATAAATATTGTGTACTTTAATATTATTTATGAAATAAATTTTTTATAATCTTGCTGTTTTTTAATGTGTTGTACTACACTTAATTTAGGATTTTTTTTAATAAGATCATATTATATTTGACTAATATAAAATATACTATAATACTAATATTATGTAGCAAATTAAAATAAAAATAATTATTTTTAAAAAAGTTTTACCTACACATAAATTATAATATTTACCCACACATATAAATAGCCACGTATATATACACGTCATCATCCACGTCATTTCCATCTAATCATTACGTTATACCAGAAATATTTTTAACCACACATAAAATATACATTTAGTGACATATGTATGTGTAGGTAATGTTTAGTGTTTTACCTACACATATATTTATGTGTGGGTAAAACTCTTTCTTCACAAAGTTTTACCCACACTTGTTGACATTTGAATTATGTGTGGGTAAAAAGAAATATTTACACATAAACATATTTTTAGCCACACATTGATGTGTGGCTAAAACCCTTGAATTCTTGTAGTGACTTTTAAAATTTTATAGAAAATGTAGCAATTTTTTAACTCTGAAATGTTGTGCGGAGATGATGAGAGGGCACATGTCATAAAAAAATATGAAGATATTTGCACGAAGTGAAGAAAGAGATCCACCAAATTGATTTATTAGGTAATTAATGAATGAGAGTAAAAATATAAAGGTACATGTTCTAAACTAGAAATACCACAAGTATTTATGGTCGAATGAAAATGATAAAAATGTTGCATTTATGATAGACAGAAAGAGTAATACTCCTTCCATTCCACATTTTAATATTCATCTTTTCATTTTAGTCTGTCTCATAATTTAGTATCTATTTTATTTTTAGCAAAGTACTTCACACAATCCTATACAAATGTGAGCATCTTACTCTACTTTAATCGCTTTGACACTCTTATAAAAGTCGCATGCATTAAAAAAAACACTCTTATAAAATTGAAACCCTTATTCCATTCATAACACATTCAATCATTTTATCAAAATAAAAATATATGTCATTTTTATATGTATACTAAAATATGGAATGGAGTAAGTATTTATAAAAATTGATATGGCCGTACGTAATTGGAGATATCATGTATATTTATATATATGGGTTTTGAGATGGTACCTTCAAATTTTCAATTGAGTGGTTAACAATAGAGTTGGAAGAAGAAATCTTGTAGCGATGGTTTCATTAGTTTGTATGTGTAGCTTAAGGTTTCATATCCTCAGTCCATGCATTCGGTGTCGAACGTTTTAAATTAGAGGTTTAAAATAAAATTTCATGGGCTATTTGGCTGGGGGTTTATTGTTATATATAAATGATAAAGTATGTGTTAAAAATACTGAAGTACACAATTAATGTTTTATAGATTTGTTTACTTTAAATTTTATATATAAAAAAAATTAGAGATTATGGCCAAAAAATGAACGAATTTTGAAAAAAATTTGCAATTTTCACCCGAACTTTCAATTAAGCAAAAAAAAAAAAATACATGAATTTATATTTTTATTGCAATTTTCACATATGTTTGACTTTCAATTAAATTAGAGCTTAATTGACAGTCGAAATTAAGTCAAATGTACTAATTTTTATCTTCTTAAACCTCCGAGCTTCTAAATACTCTTCATCATCATAAGTTAGACCAACATCAGGTGAATTTTTGACTATCAACTAAGCTCTAATTTCGCCGAAAGTCAAACTCAGGTGAAAATTGCAACAAAAATATAAATTCATGTATTTTTTTTTTTTTGTTTAATTGAAAGTTCATGTGAAAACTACCACTTTTTTCAAAGTTTGTGTATTTTTTTGCCATAATCCCAAAAAATTATTTTACTGGTAAAAAAATGTAGAAATAAAGTAATTATAACAAAATTAAAATAATAGAGTTATCTTAATTGACGAGCTAATGTAAGAGTACTCTTTTGCCGTAAGACAATAATTCTCCGCTACAAGTGTGTGCGGTCCACAACATCTTCTAGATATATACAACAATTAAGATGAACTCGAGATATTGTACCACATGTCGATGTTCTGACAAACTACTCGATATCGATACTCGGAATTGCATATTTTCTTATGACTTGAACTATATACAAAAAATGATATATAAATAGTTTGAAGACGATCGTAATGATATGCTAAACGATGTGATTATTTGTTCTCATTAAACTTTTATATCTTTATTATTGAACAATATTTTTGTATGATGTGAGTCAAAATTTATTTTTGTCTCTTTAGTTGACGATCGAATTTATAGTCCCACAATTTAGTGTGTCATTTTGTCACACTCTTAATTTTTATTTTATAATTACTAGTATATTTTCATTCGTGTGATGCACGACGAACATCGAAATTAAACGATAAATTTAAATAAATAAATACAAATAATAAAAAATCAAAATATAAACAAATATAAAATATATTTTAATAAAATATAACAATTCGCATCAATTACTCAATAAAATCCTGAATTTAAAAATGTAAATTTCATTTTATTTTGTACAAAGTGTAATGATAATTATAGTTATTAAATAAATTTTAAAATTATTCGATAATGAAAATTTGCCCTATGCATTTATCATAATAAATATTTTTATACACAAATATAAATAAAAGTTATAAATTTTTAATGAAGAGAAAGAAAATTAAATATTTTAAAACTATTTTAAATTTAAGATGCATACTGATTATTTTTTCATGATCAAATTTGATGACGTTTAGAAAATAATTACTATATAAAAAAATAAAAAGAAAAAAATAGTGAAAATTTTGGTGGAAGAAGAGAGAGAGAAATAGAGGAAAAAAAAACTCTTCTTTTATATATTATATGGATATGGATTTATTATAAAAAATAAAAAGTATTAACTGTAATTAATATTTATCACTAAAAATTAAAATTTTAAAAAAATATTCTAACTTTGAATTAATTAACTAAAATAATTTATTATTAATTTTAAAAAAATTACAAATCCGAATCGAATGAGTGAAATCTTGTTAATTATCCTTTAATTATATAAATTAAAATAAAAATAAAAAAATTATACAAAGAGTGAGAAACAATGAAAATTTTGACAATAAGTTGTGGGACCATCCGCTTGAGTTGAGTGTTCTTCCCACTTGTCTTTCGGTACAACACACACAACCCTAGAGCACCCGCCGCTTGCTCTTGCTGGCCTGGGCCGCCTAGCTCGCCGCTGATAGGGTATTGTGCATTTCCTTTTCAATCACTAAGCAGGTACTGCTCTCCTTTTTTCCACTCTCGTTTGATTTTTTATGTTTCCATTCATCGTCTTGTCGTCTCGTTTCTCACGTATTTCTTATGTTTGATTTAGCTTTGTCTTTGGATTCTTTGATTTAATCTGTTATTTGGATGGTTCTAACTGATTATTTTTAAGATTGTAGTCGCTTATTTATTCGGAAGAAATTTATAGGTCTCATTCTGGAGTACATGTTATTCAGTCGATCCTTTCATGTCTTCTGTTTCATAAATCATAATCATAGCTTTTGAACCATTGAAAATGCAGGAAAATCACGTTGCTGTCATTTCCTGATGTCCTAGTTGCAATAGCTTTTTAAAGATCGGTGTCATTTTCAGTTGTCCGATATTCTTTTTCTCAAAAGCTAGGGGAAAAGATAGATATGAATTGGAGGTGTTTCTTTAGCAAAAACACAGTCAACAAAATCTCGAAACTCAATGGTAGAGCATTCAACCAGCAATCATCTGCTTACAGATGCTTTGCAGCTGCTAGCATCTCCAGTCCCCCTATTCCTCATCCATTAGGACCTCACCATGGCTCATCCTTTTCAAACTGCCCTAAGCACAACAAAAGTGATAATCGGTTTTGTAGATGGATTCAAACTTGGGGGCAAGTTAAGTTAGATGATGACTCATCAAGTCATTTGGAATGTGAGTCAGAAGATGATGCTACAATGAATGAGTTCTTGTCCAGATTTGTTTGGCTGATGCGGAAAAAGCTCACTGCAGCTTATCCCGAGTGTGACAAGGATACAATTAATGGTATGCTAGTGATCATTGTTGAAAATGTTGTATCAGAGATGGAAAAGGGTGGTCTTCAGCAAGTGACCGGCCGCGGTGCTTCTGTGCCCCCACAGGATTTTAGTGAGGATTTGTGGAGAACTGTCTGGGACATTAGCAATATAGTTCTGCAAGACATGGAGAAAGAAAAGAAAAAAGAGAAAATGAAGACATTTCTTCAGTCTGAGGATGTTAAGGAAATGTACAGATTTGCTGGTGAAGTGGGCATTCGAGGAGATATGCTGAGAGAGCTCAGGTTCAAGTGGGCTCGTCAAAAGATGGAGAAAAGTGATTTTTATGAGAGTTTGGAACGTATGCGGAAAGGGGAAGCTCAAAACGACTCCCAAGAAAAAGATCAATGGGGAGAAGAAGATGTTGCTGGGAAAGAGTTGGTGGCAGATGATAATCTGCTTGAAGGAAAACAGACTAGTTTTTCACTTCCTAAAAGACATGGCAAGATCAAGTACACGATCTATGGGCTTGATTTATCAAATCCAAAGTGGGCTAAGGTGGCGGATAAAATTCACGAGAGCAGCAAAGTTATGTGGCCCGAGGAGCCAAAGCCAATATCTAACAAGTGCAAACTTGTTACTGAAAAGATCCTTTCATTGAAAGATGAGGATGATCCTGCTCCACTTCTAGGTGAATGGAAAGATCTTCTCCAACCTAGCAGGATTGATTGGGTTGCTCTTCTTGATAGATTGAAAGAACAGAATTCTCATCTATATTTCAAGGTATGACGTTTTGGTCTTTCATGGAAATTTTATCTGGACATTTCTTTTAGAAGAATGATGAATGTGTTCAAAATTATAATTTAGATGTATATTCACATTCCTGTTTTTGTTTGGTATGACCAAACCATCCCCTTAAAGTGGTAATTTTTTCTAGGAGGCCTATCTATTCCTGATAAACTTTGGCAGAACTGAATGTTTTAGATTAATATATAACCAGATCTAAAGACATGAATCAGATTCGAAACTATTGAACATATATATTGTCAATACAATTCCTACCAGATTTAAACATTGGCAAATAGATATCTGTACAATCATCTACTTATGCAAATACAAATCTGGCTAAGGATTGATTTTACATTTAGTAGACAATTGACTACCACATTGGAAAGTTGTCTATTTATGCTCAACCATAATCTAGATAGAAGCCTCCAATGCTTCAAAGAGCATAAAAGCTTTCTGGATAGAAGCTGGGCATCATTTTTCAGCCAGCCGGGAAGCATAATTAGAACATTCATCCCATGTTAGAAGGGTAGGAGGTGCATGTTCCAGTCGTAATTTTTTATTAGTTAATGCTTTGATAAGTTTTTGTGCATAGAATTTGATTGACTCAGCTATTTCATAATCATGATTAATGCAATTGATGGTTGCTAATATAGTTTTTTTAGTAAGTTAATATCCTTACTTTTTCAACATTGAATGCTAATGGTTTGTTTCAGGTTGCAGAATATCTGCTTTCTGAAGATTCTTTCCAGGCAAGTGATCGGGACTACTCAAAACTGATTGATGCTTTTGCTAAGGAAAATCGCTTAGAAGATGTTGAGAGAATCCTAAAGAATATGAATGACAGAGGCATTCTACCTGATGTTATCACATCAATAATATTGATCAAAATGTACTGTAAGGCAGGAAATCTTAGTCGAGCAAAAGAAGCATTTGATAGCTGCAAGGCCCATGGATTCCAACCAGATGTGAAGTTGTACAGTTCTATGATCATGGCCTACTTGAAAGCAAATCAACCAAAAGATGGTGAGTCTTTAATGAGAGAAATGGAAACTAGGGGTATAAAGCCTCCAAAGGAGATGTTCATGGCCTTACTTCAATTGTATACCAAAGCTGGCCGTGCTAATGAAGCTGAACGAATTTTCAGCGCCTTGCAATTTACCGGAGGTTACAGTCTGGACCTTGAATCTTTGACATTAATTGTTGAGGCATTTGCAAAAGCTGGTAACCCTCAACGTGCTATGACTTATTTTGATCAGATCCTGAGCCTACGGCACAAGCCAGATGATAGATGCACTGCCAATGTAATTGCTGCCTATCAAAAGAGGGATTTGTTGGACCAAGCAATAGGGCTCCTATTGAGACTTGAGGAGGAAGGGTTTGAGCCCGGGGTAGCTACTTATACAGTTCTGGTTGAATGGTTTAGCAAGTTGGACCTTCTTGAGGAAGCCGAACAATTATTGGATAAGATTGCCGAGCTGGGTGAGACTCCTCCATTTAAGCTCCATGTGAGCCTTTGTGACATGTGCATCAAGTCAGGAGCTGAGAAGAAGGCATTGCAAGCTTTGGGAGTTCTGGAGTCAAAGCTTGATGAGTTGGAGTCAGAGGACTTTGAGAGGATTATAAAGTCACTTTGTGATGGTGGCTATGTGCAAGATGCTGAAAGGGTACATGGGTTAATGAAGTCTCGGGGATTTGTTTTGTCCGAACGTGTGAGCGTGAATCTGTTGTCATCTAAAAGTATGGGAAAGAATAAGAAGACACTACCGAGAGAGAAGTAATAAAGTTCAGTACAATCTAGCAAGATGAGAAATCAAAATGACGACTGATGTGATGACAGTTCATTGTTAGTGGTACGTGCACGTAGTCATGTTCGTTCATTTTACTTTCTTTTATGAACTTATTTTTGTTGGAATTTAAGCTTGACGTTCGTTTTTGTAGGAATCTTATGCTTTCTAGTAAGTATGAGGTATCAGAAAAGAAAAAACGACGAGTATAAATTGTTATTGTGAGTTGTAATAAGTGTGGAGGTTTTGGTGCCAACTTATTAAAGGGAATCCATCAGTGCTATTCTGATATGTTGTGTTTGGTTTGTTTACGTCTGAAAAATGTCCCAATTTTTCCTAGTTATGTTATAAAACGTGTTATTGAATAGATTTGTCTAAGATAGGGCGTGGACTGTTTGTGTGATCTCTCGTAAAACAGAGGTTTAGATTCTATAAACAAGTGTTGAAGGTATGAAATGTTTTGCTATAAATCGACTGCTTGTTGAGAAAATGCCATTAATATAGTATGATTGAAGGTTTGAAATTGAAGTAACAATGATGCGAGATTGATTCGGTTGGCAAATGCCTAATTGCAGATATATATTATTCCATGTTACTGCATACGAGCCTTAATAGTAATCTCCTCGAATAAACTCGTTTAGTCGCTTCATTTCACCATGTTGTTGCTCCACCACAGCTCTCACAACATCGACCATGGAAATCATGCCTACTATTTTCCCATCTATAACCGGGGCATGCCGAATTTGATTCTCTGCACATACATGTTCTGTTACTTTTTCTTTACAAATGTCATCTCTTCTTACTATCAACTAAAGGAAAATAATATGGTACCAGTCATGAGCTGCATTGCATGAAGAATGTTTGTATCTGATGTTACTGTCAGTAGCTTGTCCTGAGATGATATAAAGAGCAGAATTTTATAGTAAAAACTTTAAAATCACAAAATGGGCATGGAAGCAGCAACCTTATCAGTCATGATCTCCCCAACTTTTGTGTATTTAGAGGACCTATCTTGCACGATCACCTTACGCAAATAGTCTGTTTGGACATGCAACATTTTACTCAAACCATTCGACTTCGTGTAAACTCTTAACACGATGTTACCTCGTTCCGTTAGGATTCCTGCTATGTGCTGCTCTTCTCCCGGCTTCAGGACAACAAGAGACCCTATGTTGTTCTGTGCCATCTGCAAATATTTCATCCTATCAGTTATGCTATGTGTCGTAGTCGTGAAGAGCACGGAGACTCACTTGCTTGACAGCATCATAGACGGTGTCATCTGTTCGACACCAGACCCAGGATCCGATCCTGTCTTGCCCTTTGGTCGATAGCACCTCTGCAATCGTTGTGTTGTGCAATCCCTTCTCCGGCAATGGCATCGAGTAGGATCTTGCAACCATTGCACCTTTTCTATGCTTTATCAAGTTCAGTAAGTGATGCTGTTTCTTGATGTGTATATGTTCACGGCAAAATCGTACAAGGCCTTGCATCTTTAATACTATAATTGAAAAACTTATGGTCATGTTCCTTGCAGTAATATGTTTCCTAGTATGCGTACAAAAATTTAGGTATGAAGTTTCTTAAGCAAGATGGAAATCTTGCAATATTTTCTAGAGATTAATTTCTGCTATCATGATTTGTATGTGAAGAATGTACAAGTCATAAATTGAAAATAGCAAAATTATTTACAGAGATAGATAGGGCTTGGAATATTTCATAAAAGAGTGAAAATAGGACATATATGTGAAATGTGAAATTTAGACACGAGAGAAGGATCAAAATTAGATTGTACCTTCTTAGTAGACCTGAAGCTCAGAAATTCAACTTCACAACACAGGGCTTAATTAGCCTTATATCAAGTTGGGATTAGAATGTTTCATTCCCTTAATCAGTTGCTTGTTGGGATTAGTTTAGTGCGTTCTTTTCTTGATTAAGTTGTTGCCAACTTTGTCTTTCTACCAAGGCGAAATGAAAAATTTAAATGTCCAAGTAATTGTTTTGTTCAAATTTGCTTAAGCACAAAACCAATTTGAAGAGTCTTTTTTAGAGCACAACAAAGAATAAATACCAAGTTTGTGGTGTAAGAAAGGGCAAAACTATGGACGGATGAAATTTGGACAGAAATTCTAAACTTGGTCCAAACATAGTCATGATTTTGGACAAGTAACATTGATTCTTTAGAAGGGCAAGAAATCATCTGCACCAACTATAGGAATATTTCTACGATTTCGTTTATTTTCAATTATATTTTCTCTTTTGATTTTGAGAACAGTGTAAAGATTTTGAATAATGTAATTGATCTTTTAAAAGTTGTATGTAAGAAATTAAGTTGAACACAATAATTTTTGCACGAAATTAATCGTTTAGGCATGGCTAATTGAAGTAGGTTTGAATTTGAATATTAATTCAAATCCAATTACTAGAATACACTCTCTCTTAGTAAATTTTAATTGAAGTTTTTTTATGTGGGATTGGGCAGGGGAAAATGGAACGCCCAAATACATCCACCATCAAGTGGGCTTAAGTTTTCTTAAACATAACACTTTATAAATATTTGTAAACTGTGAAAGTGACAGTGAACCTTAGGGCACCTGAATTTGAATATTTAATTGAAACCAATTATTAGAATACATGCACTTTCTCTTATTTGATTTTCCGAACTCTTCCTTAGTAAATTTTAATCGAACATTTATTATTTTAGAATTTTTTTTGCCATCTCCGTATCGTTAGTTTGAATAGAGGTAATATTAATAACTGAAATAGAGATTTATTAAAGATAAAAAGAAGAAACCTAAAAAAATCACTATTTTAATTTTGATATATTTTTTTATAAATTAATAATTAAATAATTAAATTTAAAGATCGCATCACGGTGGACTTAGATCCAAGATTTATGATCTTAGACGTTAACCATTGTTTTTTTTTTTTTTTTTTTTTTGATCGGTCAAAGTCATGTTAGATGTTAGTAATTAGTTCCCCATCCACTCCAAGAACCACCTTATCTCTCCATTCACCAAATCCACCTTATATCTCCAATCTCCAATTCGCTCCCAAGAGGGATCGAACCCGGGTCACTTCACTTAAGTGAGGACCCGGTGGCCAGTGGGCTAAGCCCTCTGGTTTAGACGTTAACCATTGTACCGCTAGATCAATAGATATACACTTAATTTTGATATACTTTATCGATTTCAATTTATTTATTTATTTATTTATTTATTATTATTATTATTATTATTATTATTATTATTATTATTATTATTATTATTATTATTATTATTATTATTATTATTATTATTATTATTATTATGACATTGCACACACGTTTACACAATTACACACATACACTTGGGAGTGTTATAAATTTAGCTAACATGCTTCCATTTTGGGCCTTTTCATGCATTAGTTATGGTTCAGGCTACAACTAAGGCCTTTGCATCCAGAAATTTGGGTTGGGCTCTACTAGACTTTTCTATTGAACTAAGAGTTCTTCCTTTTTTTCTGTTTTTTTTTTTTTTTTTCGTCCATCCAATTTTTTTATGTCGTCGACTGTTGAGTTGAAGTTTACGTGGATTAGTTCGCCGTGTAATATTCATGTTACGACGTTATTTTTATAAAATTGCTGAATATTAGAAATTATGGTGCAAATACAGGATGCAATTTGGAGAAATTTTAGTTGAAATTGTACGAAACGACATCGTTTAAGCGTAAAAAAACGACGATGTCTTTACTAATCCACATAAGATCCAATTCAACACTTTGGCAGTCGAAAAAAATTTAAGGAAAAGGAATTGCAAAAATTGAAATGATGATTTAATTTGCTACACTTCAAAAATTATGTTAAAATTGCAAATTCAAAATAGTCCATGAGGGAAACGGAATTGCAAAAATTGAAAAGATGATAATTTAGTTCGCTACACTTTAAAAATTATGTTAAAATTACAAATTCAAAATAATCCGTAATTTTATTTGCTAAAATCCCTATAAATAATATGCTACTAATCAACCGACAATTTGCTTCTAATTAGTTCAGATATTGTGCTGCAGTTTTGGGCCTTCGTTTAATTTTAATCAACTTTACAATTTTATTTCTTATTGGAAAATATTCAAGAGAAAGATCATGACATAAATTTTAGGGTTAATGGTATTTTATGTCTCGAATTTTCAACATTTTTCACAAAATGTCCCGAACTTTTATTTTCTCCAAAAAAATCCTGAACTTTCAATTTTTTCCATAAAATATCCCACTATACAAAATTCGGGGACAAAAAAATGAATTATCTCGCCGAAAGAAATATTTTGGGGACCGATGTTGTTGGAAAATCATATTGGGAACCACCATTATCGAAAAACGCTGAAAGTTCGGGATTTTTTTTATCATCTTTTCGTCATCGAATTTTGTATATCATGACATTTTATGGAAAACTAAAAGTTCAAGATTTTTTAGAAAAAAAATGAAACTTCAGGACATTTTGTGAAAAACGCTGAAAATTCGGGACATAAAACACTATTAACCCTAAATTTTAAATATAACCATCAATCACAAGCACTAGATGTGGCATAATAAATCTTAATTACTATGAATTATTAAACTTAAATTATAAATTATTTGATTACAATTAAAATTTTAATTATTATTATTGATTAAGTTGTTAGGCATATGTTCGCTAGGGAGTTGATCGTGGTAAATGATTAAATATAATTTCACATTTGATGATACTCTCTCAAGTTTCAAATAAGATGATGCTTTGAACTCAATTATGATCTTTTAAGTTCCAAACGAGATGATGCACAAAAGTTAGAGGTGATCTGTCAAGTTTCAAACAAGATGATTATCATAACTTAATTATTGTTTTTTCAAATTTTAGATAAGATGATGCTCACAACTAAGTTATGGTATTTTAGGTTCCAAACAAAAGTGAGATTAATTAAATTATTTTCTCTCTCTCTCTCTATATATATATATGATCTTTTATTGGTATTTATCTTCTTATCTTTTATCCTATTTCTTTTTTGAAGTTATCAAATTCTCCACTAATTATAAAATCTTTGATATGCATATCAAATTGAAGATTATTACAAGAATTTTAATTTGATATATTTTGTGTAAATATATGAACCTCTCCTACGTCATATTTGTTAGAGGCACTTAGTCAGGCGAAAACTAAGTTCCCACTCACATACCCGACTTGAATCTAGAAAAGGGAAACTACTTCATTGAATTCCCTATTCTTACTATCGAGCAATTTAATTACCTCTTTCTCAAACTAAAAGGATAGATTTAAAATGTAAAAGTTACATTTATTTAAAAATTTAAACTAAAAAAAATCCATGTCTTCTCTCTTCTCTCTCGTTTTTAAAAATAATTAAGTCCATTTATAATTTTTATTTTTATCCTTTTTTTCTTTTACTTTTTTCTTTTACATATAAAAATATTTTATTGCATTGCACGAGTGCAAATGCTAGCTAGTGTTTTCCTAAACCCATAGATATGGCATTGTCTTTATTATCGCCCAATATCTTCTTCTTTTTAATCCTAATTATGCGTCAAATATATGTCAATTTAATTTTCTTTAGTTATACAATATGACATCATTCAATTTCAAAGTAATTCTAAGCAACAAAACGGCCTTGCTTAAAGAAAATGTTTATGTTCATTGTTGAATGAATAAGAAAAGTGAAGCATCCAATTAAGCAGGCAGCGTCTCATTTTCATCTGTTCTTTCCTACCAATCCAATCATATAGTAATGTGGCAACTAATCATCAGTATTAGCAATAGCACTGAGAGAACGTAACCACAAACCTTAACTGAACTTACAATATATACTTAAAACATAAGAGACAGGTAGACACCCACCCTGCACCAAACCATTGCCTTCATTTCACTCCAACCAAAAATCGAGAAATAAATTACAAGCTTATCTACCACGAATTTGTAATCAATGGTATGAATTATATTTAATTTATAAAAATTGAATTAAAAAAAATTATATACTGACTTTGGACTTATCAATCCTAATAATAATGAATTAAACGTGAAATCAAATGATAAAAAATAATTATACACCATAACTGAATGGAACATATCCTAGTTAATATTCATAAAATTAAATTAAAGGAGAAATATGCATATAAACATAAAAATTAAAAGTGAGACACAAAATGGAACACTACACACTGAATCTTAAACGTGCCTTCAGAAGTAGCCAAGGACAATTCTGTAATTTTGCTTCAGGCCTTCCTTATATATGACGCTCCACGCCCAAACACTTGAGGTAAATCGATGTACAAATATTTGTGATAATTATTTGGCTGAGAAAGAAAAAAGAGATGGGTGAGAAGAGCAAGATTCTGATAATTGGGGGCACAGGGTATATCGGTAAATTCATAGTGGCGGCGAGCGCAAAATCTGGGCACCCCACGTTTGCTTTGTTGAGAGATGCTACAATTGATGACCCTGCTAAGTCCCAACTCATTCAAGGCTTCCAAAATTCTGGAGTCACTATACTCAAAGTAGTATTATTTATTTATTTATTTTCTAAAATGAAAATTCATAGTTATGCAATGTTGATCTTAAGTGATTGATGAAACAGGGTGATTTGAAGGATCATGAGAGCTTAGTGAAGGCCATAAAGCAGGTGGATGTAGTAATATCCTGTGTGGGTCAGATGCAGTTGGCTGATCAGCTGCACATCATTGCTGCTATTAAAGAAGCTGGAAATATTAAGGTCATTTCATTCTTTTCTATTGTGCATTTCTTTCTTCAATACAACTCAACATTTCTTCCCAACTGCCAACCTACGATTTCCCTTGTGCATTCAAAATATTATGATAAACCATTTTTTCATTAAATGTCGTAGATAAGCATGCGATTCATTTGTTACTGGCTATTGTTCAATACGGTCGCCGTATGAAAATTGATCAGAATCATACTATACATGAAGCGTCTGTAAATTTAAATAAACCAGATGGTAAGTGAGGCGCAGTTGAATTAAAGTATTGGATTTAAATACGAGGGAGTTATTCAAATGAGCCTGCCCAACTATTTATCCTATAGAATAATTACAATTTTTCAGCTCTTAGATCATGAAGATTTACCAAGGATTCATGACTTTACTGAATGAATTCATAGTCCAAAGTTCTTTTATAGTAATCCGTCCCGAAAGAGTATTCTTAGTTAATTCATCACGAGTTTAATAAATATTAGGTAAATGTGTTGTGAGTGGAAAAAATGATCCACTTTTATGAATAGAGTGGAGAAATAATGGTTGGCCATAGTGGTGGGATCATGTCCAAAAATAAGTTGTACATATTCTTATGAGACGAATGAAAAAAGAAAATAAATATACTCTTTATGGACGGAGGGAGTAGGAAAAGGTGTGTCTAGTTTGTGACAATATGACTAATTGACAAGTGTTTATAATAAATGGTGTATACAAAACTTATGAAAGTGCATAATCTAACAAAAAAACAGAGGTTCATGCCGTCGGAGTTTGGAAACGACGTAGATCGTGCCCGGGCGGTGGAGCCGGCGAAATCAGCATGGGCGGTGAAGGTTGATATCCGGCGAGCTACAGAGGCAGAAGGCATTCCATACACGTACGTTTCAGCCAACTACTTCGCTGGCTATTCTCTGCCAACACTCATGCAGCCAGGACTCCCCCCTCCGCCTACAGACAAACTCGTCATCTTTGGAGATGGGAATGTCAAAGGTATTTCAAATCTATTACTACTAGTCTATGTTTTTCGACTTTGCTAATTAATTACTCATAAATATACAAACTTTTACATAATTTTAATTTCACATGAATTAAAAATTTCTATCTCCAAACACACAAACTTTTAGTTATTAATTATCAACTAGCAAGCATAGGAAACATTTTTATATTTCTATATTTATATAAAATTGATACCAACTCAATTATCGTATTTATAAATATAGTAAGAAATATAATTTTAACTGAATATATTTAAGTTGGATATTTTAAAAATAAAATAAAGAAAATTTCACAATAATAAAAGTTGATATCATGAAAAGTAATTAAAATAAAAAATGAAAACAAAAATAAAATATAAATATAAAGAGTAAATATCACTTTAAACCCCAAACTATTTTCGCACTATCAATTATATCCTGAACTATCGAAAATAATTTTTTAAACCTTGACATATAAATTTTGTATCAATTGTACCATTCGTTCATTTTTTTAGCTTAAAAAATTTAACATGGCTCACAGGATGCCACAATGTATTTAGAATCATTCTTTTTTTGACATATATTATATAAAACGACGTGATCATATGCATTACTCATTAAAAATTAAAAGGATGAAAAATAGATAAATGGTACAATTGATACAAAATTGATAGTTCAAGGTTTAAAAAATTATTTTCAATAGTTCAGGATATAATTGATAGTGCAAAAATAGTTTGAGGTTTAAAGTGATATTTATCCAAATATAAAAGAATTATTAAATAGATTTATTCAAAAAAGATGAGAGAGGGGAGAGAATCTTTTAAAATTTTAATCGTTAAATATAGATAACTTTTATAATTATATTTTTAAATTAAATATATACATAAAATACTATATTAAAGCTCTTATTGTGATCTTTAATTTGATATACGTATTAAATGTTTTATAATTAGTCAAATTTCACAATTTTAGAAAGAAATAAAAAAAGAAGATAAAGAAAATAAAAATAAAAATAAAAAATATAATTCACAAATAAACCTTTCAATTTTGTTATAACTACAAAATTGCCACTCAATTTTGAAATTTTAATATATAATATAGATTTCCAACTAATTAATGTCATTGTGGCTAGCTGAAGTAACAAATTAATATCATCGTAAGTCGTGACTAGCTGATAACTAAAATGGTGTAGACATCCAACTAGTACATCAGTCGTTTAAGCCATATAGATATTTTAGACATCCACCACAGTATTAATTTGAATATCATATGAAAGTAATAATTAGTAAAATTTTGTATAGTTAGAAGCACAACTTTGCAAAATCAAAATTGAGTGAAGTTGATGTATTTAGGCGTAAGCGCACAATTATCCCAACTAATTAATATTTTTGGAAATTGTAATAGAAGCAATTGATGCATTATTTTGCAGCTGTGTTCAACGATGAACGTGACATTGGCACATACACCATCAAAGCTGTTGATGATCCAAGAACCTTGAACAAGATCCTCTACATCAAGCCTCCCAAAAACATATACTCATTCAATGAGATTGCTGCTTTATGGGAGAAGAAAATCGGCAAAACCCTCCAGAAAATCTATGTACCCGAGGACCAACTTCTCAAACAGATTGCAGGTATATAAATATCTACCAACATATACATATATGTATAATAATTTTCCATTTCTACTAATAATATAATTTTGCAGAGTCAGCAATGCCAATAAACATAATTCTGGCGATCAACCATTCTGTATTCGTGAAGAGTGATCAAACATATTTTGATATCAACCCATCATTTGGATTTGAGGCTTCACAGCTCTATCCTGACGTCAAGTATACTACTGTGGACGAGTACCTCAACCAATTTCTCTAAATTGTTTCTCCATTTCGACTACATCAATAATGGGAAACCTCAAATTTATGTTATATACTTTTATGTGTGTTTATGAAACATTTATGGATCTACCATGTATCTCAAATTCGTGAACAACGGTTTCTGCTATAAATTTATCGACTTTAATTTTAATTGTTGTCAAGTTTCTATGCTACGGAAGTTTGGATCGCCTATAATTTAAAAGATAGCTTCCTCTGTTTTATAAATCAGATTAATATTAAAAATCGAGTCCAAATTGGTGATATAAGCAGTCGGCTTTGAGCTCACATGAAAGCACCAAAATGAGAAATCATGCACCAAATTTAAGAGTGTAACAAATTGTATTTCATAGCAATTAAACACGAACAAAATCAACTACAATAAATCTTGTAGCTAATTCAAAATCAATATTGAAAAATCTTTTTGCTATACAATTGGTAGCAACTCAACAAATATTGAATAATTCATAATTTGACAACATGAATTAGCTTTAAATTTTAATGTTCCTCATTAAAAAGGGATACCAAATGGGATCCTCTGTCCCAAAAAATAGTGTGTACCACGTGTACCACCCTTCATTTCTTTATATTTTTAAATTATTTTTTATTCAGTTTTAATTTATTATGCTTTTATATAATATAAAGATAATTAACAAGGGTTCACTCATCTATTTAGAGTTTATAATTATTTTTTTATATTTATTTGAATTAATAATAGATTATTTGGGTTCATTAATTCAAAATTAGGGTATATAATTTTTTTAATTTCAATTTTTCACTGATAAATATTAATTAAAGTTTATAATATAATAATAATTTTTATTTTTATAAAAAACAATTTATAAAACAAAGAAATGAAGAGTGGTACACGTGGTACACACAATATTCTGGGACAGAGGATCCCATCTGAAAGTGATACTAGTATTTTTTATAAAAATAAATAAATAAAGATGAAGATGTGGATAATAAGATAAGTACTGTATCCTAATATGTATTAGCCTCCCCTAGCAATAGGGATTAGGGAGTTGTAGAAAGTCAAATATGAGTTGGAATACGGCATACATTTAATTCTCTACGGCTACTGAATTTAGAAACTTCTACTGCTACTGCTACTAATCTATTACTCCCACTAACATTAATTTTTAAGTTTTAATTTTTAATTTTTAATTTTTAATAGGTTTCAGAGGGCAGCTTTGAGGTACCGAACACTACTGCTTTAAGTAGATAAAATTATTCACTATAAACTAGCCTAGTGATATATTTTATCTAACAAAGAAATCTATAAATGAAATCTTTTGATGTAAAATGGGTAGAAGTTAATCAACTCTCCAGACTTATAAAAAACGACTCATAATCATAACGAATAATGATCGAGAATCACAACTACAAAAAGGATAATAGTAGAAGAAGAAAAAAAATCCTCTCATAAACAATCTAGTAATTGATGCGTTTAGTGAATGCGCAACGAAGATATCAATCATTTTGATAAATAAAAAGAAAAGAACAAAAAGGGGAGTATGGGCCATATTAAACGAACAAAACAAGTCATTCAATGCAATTAATAGTAGTAAGCTCAACAAACAACGACCCCGCCCCAATTTTGGCGTCAAACCATAAATGAAATCGTCGGATTAATCATTCAGCAATATAAATATTGGTAGACCCGACTTTCTTATATATACAAGCTTGTTTTTAACTTCACAATCAACCTTTACTATCAAGTTATCAACAATATTTTCTAGAAATAGAAAAAAGTAAAAAAAAAAATGGGAGAGAAGATCTTGATCATCGGTGGAACAGGATACATCGGCAAATTCGTAGTTGAGGCCAGCGCTAAATCTGGGCATCCCACTTTCGCTTTGATGAGAGAGGCATCCCTCTCTGATCCAGCCAAATCTGAGCTCGTCCAAACCTTCAAGAATTCTGGTGTCACCTTCCTAATTGTATGTAACTCTCTCTGTTTTTGTGTGTGACAGAAAAGGTGATGATTTTGGGGGAAATATAATATACTAATATGTATATGTGTATGTGCAGGGAGATCTGAATGATCACGAGAGCTTGGTGAAGGCTATAAAGCAAGTGGATGTGGTTATATCAACCGTGGGCTTCATGCAGATTGCTGATCAATATAAGATTATTGCTGCGATTAAAGAGGCTGGAAATGTGAAGGTAGCTAGCTCTAATTTTACCACCCTGCATGCTCTTGCTATATAAAAATATGTGTAGGTGAAGATATATAACATAAATGGTTGCAGAGGTTCTTACCATCAGAATTTGGAGGTGATCTGGATCGTTGTCGTGCCGTGGATCCCATAAACCAAAATTTTCAGCTAAAGATACAACTCCGCAGAGCAATAGAGGCAGAGGGCATTCCTTACACCTACATCGTCTGCAACTTGTTTGCCGGCTACGCCCTCTCCAATTTCCTGCAGCTGGGCGCCACTGCTCCTCCCAGAGACAAGATTGTTATCCCCGGAGATGGAAATGTTAAAGGTATGTATATGATGATGATGACTAATTACTTAGTGATTTGAGTTATTAATGATTAATATGTTGCAGCTGTGTTCAACGAGGAACATGACATTGGTGCATACACCGTGAAAGCTTCGGTTGATCCCAGAACATTGAACAAGATCCTCTACATTAAGCCTCCTCACAACATATATTCATTCAATGAGCTAGTTGCCTGCTGGGAGAAGAAGATCGGCAACACCCTGGAGAAGATATACGTGGCAGAGGATGAGCTTCTGAAGCAGATTGAAGAGTCGCCGATGCCGGTGAATGTGATATTGTCGATCAACCACTGCATATTCGTGAAGGGTGATCAGACCTATTTTGAGATCGATCCGGCCGTCGGGGTTGAGGCTTCCCAGCTCTATCCTGATGTCAAATACACCACCGTGGATGAGTACATCACTCAGTTCGTGTAGGTTAGCTTCTCCATGGAGAGAATAACTGGTTTCTTCTGTTGATTCACTTTTGTTATGTTTTGTTGGCTTATGATGATAAGTGCCATCTACGTTAATAAAATATGAATTTTAGCAAATAAATTTCAATATACTTTAATTGTCCATCTATAATGATGTATTTATTTCATTTTTAGTACGTACGTCATTCAAATAAATATTTTTTTTTCTTATTTGGACGCTACTTTACACATAATTGGAGATGCCTAATCAGATTGACATTAATTAATACTCTTAATGTGAGACTATTTCTCCATTATAAATACATTCAATATTTTTTTTATTAAAACTCGCGTTGAAATATTTCTTTTTTTCTACTTGAACGCTACTTTCATCCTCAACAATACCTCCTCAAACTCAGGATTTTGCTGACATCATTATGGACCCACTTTCAACTCATTCAATATTTATTCACATTTTATTTAAATTTCACATTTATTCTTTATAATTTAGTAAAAATAGTTTAACAGTTATTTTAAATCAATACTCCCTTCGTCCCAATAAGCTTGTCTCGTTTCTTTTGGGCACTATTATTAAGAAAAGTTAAATTAGTGTAGTAAAAATGTGTAAAGGTGTGGGACCATATTGTTTGTAGTGTAAATCATTACAAAAAATAGAGACAAAACAATATTATTGGGACAATCCAAAAAGGAAAATATGACAAGATTAGTGGGACGGAAGAAGTATAAGATTAAATAAATTATTTTATAAATATTAGATACTCCCTCCGTCCCAGCTTTTAGTATCCAACTTTCCTTTTTTGGCCGTCCCACATTTTAGTATCCATTTCTATTTTTGGCAAAAGTAGGTGAGGCCCTTACTCCACTTTAATTATTTTAACTCTCACATAAAATGTGGGGCCCTTATTCCACTCACAACACATCAATCACTTTATTAAAACCCGTGCCCTTTTGAACTGGATACAAAAAGCCGGGACGGAGGGAGTATAAAATTAGCAAATAATTAACTGAATATTTAGAACTAAACCCACAACACAAAAGACAACTTCATTAAAAAAATTATTGAATACAACACACATCATAAACTTTTAATTTAATAATGGGTTAAGGTGCAGATCCATCCCTGAAGTAGAGGTCCCTATATCAAACATTAGGAGTGAGCAAAATCCGGTTAAATCCAAAAATCCGAACCGAACCGAACCTAACCGAAATACTAATTCGGTTCGGTTAATTTGGTTTTCGGTTCGGGTTTGATTTTGAATTTTGAAATTTTCGATTTTTCGGTTCGGTTATGGTTTTTATGAAAAAATATTTGGTTAACCGAAATCCGAACATAAATAATAATTAATTTAATAATTTATATATATTATTTAAAAGTTAAAATGATTATTATTACTACTATATAAAATAGTCAATAATTACTCTTAATCTCGGTCAATTTTTTAAAAAATAAACTTTTCAATAATTACTCTTAATTTATACTCTTAATCTTTGGTTAAGATGTTTTAAAATTTTGGTTATTATTTTTTAAGGATTTCGAATCTTGTATATTGAATGTTAATTAGTTATTTAAACTTTAAAAAATATATTGTGTATTTATTTCGGTTATTTGGTTTTAACCGAAATCGAACCGAAATATTTCGGTTCGGTTTTGTTCGGTTTTAAGCATGTTCGGTTCGGATTTGAATATTAATTATATAATTCGGTTTTAATTTGGTTTTTGTTATTCGGTTCGGTTCGGTTCGGTGACCGAATAACCGAATGCTCACCCCTATCAAACATCCCCCAATAGTTCAAGAAAAAGGTGCAATTAAACCCAGACCTCTAACGTCGTTAAGCGCCGTTAAACGTCTGGGTTTAACTGCACCCTCCACTTCAGGGGTGGATCTGCACCTTAACTCTTTTTTATTTTTATTTTTCAATTTCGGCAACCCACCTCCGGCATCAGCTTAACCGCCTCCGTAGTCATCGGCTCCAACTTGCATCTTATTAGCTCGCACGCGCTCAATTTCTTGGTCGTCGACTGCCCATCGTCGACATGCAGCACTGCCACCAGGTCCAGATTTGGACCGGATGTTGCTTGGTCCAGATTCATATCCGTATTTTTTTACTTAGGTCCGGATCCGGTCCAGATTCATTGGTTCCAAAAAACTGAGATTCAGGTCCAGATCCATAAGATCCTCATGGTCTCGGGTCCTGACCCGGATCCATTATTTTTTCTCTTTCAAAATAAATTTATAAATATTAAATTAACCAAAATTAAAACCATAATTATTGTCTAGAGTTTTAGCAATTATTCAAAAATAAATAATTAAATCATAATCTATAAATAATACTCCCCCGTCCCACGAATCTTGACACGTTTAGTTTCGGCACGAGAATTAAGAAGTTGTAGATTAGTGTTTTAAATGTGTAGGTAATAAAGTATAAAAGTGATAAAGTAGGAGAGAGAATGTAATAAAGTGATAAAGTATGAGAGGGAGTGTAATTAAGACCCCTTATTTTTGGACTAATTATTACCTTATTTGGAAATATGTCAAGATTTGTGGGACGGCCCAAAAAGGAATACGTGTCAAGATTCGTGGGACGGAGGGAGTATTATAAAAATTCAAAATAAGTAAGCATACAATAATCAAGCACTAAAGAACATATTAAAATAGTAAAATAATGACATACACACTTATTTTAATTGTATATGTACAAAATGAATGAAAATTAATTATCATATCATTAAAATCAATTTTATCACTAACTTCATCACAATATTAAGTAACAGTGAAATAATGTGTCTTCTATTTTACATTGAAAAAAGAAAAATAATATTATCAATACAAATAAAAGATATAATAATAATAGTAATAATAATAATAATAATAATAAAATAAATTTTAAATATATATTATATAGATAGATATATACACAATTAATATCATAAGATAAGCTTAAAGGGTTAAAGTGTTGGAGGAGATGCTGCTGTGCGGGGGAGGAGGGGGGGAATCGAAGAAGTTGGTGGCGCTGCTGCATGTCAGCGGTGGGCAGTCGACGACCAACATATTGGGCATGTGCGAGATGGCAAGGTGCAATTCGAAGCCGATGAGTACAGGGGCGGTTAAGCTGATGTCAGAGGTGGGTTGCCAAAAAAAAAAAAAAACGGGGGGGGGGGGGGGGGGGGGGGGGGGGGGTTAAGGTGCAGATTCACCCCTGAAGTAGAGGCCCCTATAGTGTTTATCCCCCAATTCTCGACCTTGGCGCAAATAAACTCAAACCTCTAATGTCGTTAAATGTCTAGGTTTAATTGCACTCTCTAATTCAGGGGTGGATCTGCACCTTAACCATTTAATAATTTAACTTCCCCCATTTATGCTGGTTTTTCTTGATGAGTCAGAAGATAGAACTCGTTGAGCAAGGTAGTATTGATAGTCTTGATAGTAATTAGATTGATATCCATATGGAGCTCCTGGAAATTTCATTAAATGTGGAGGATAAGGTTGGTGATGAAAATTGAAATTTTGATAATCGATGTTAGAATTTTAAGGTCGAAAATTTGAATTTAGAAGATCGAAGTTGAAAATTTCGGGATGAGAGTTGGACACTTGGGAAGCAGAATTTGATCCGCAATATTTATAATTGGACCAATTTGAATTCATGATCTCACAAAATATTGGTTTGGAAGAAGAAGAAATTTAAAGAGATGGATGAAGAAGAAAGTATGAAAAATTATAGGAATAAATTTAGTGAGATTGATTTCTTTTATAGATTCTTTTTATCTCTAGTATAAAACTATAAAAATTATTGTATAACTTACGAAATTCTTTTTATTATTCACATCTTTTATTTCATTTGATTTCTCAAAGCATCTATTCCCTCCGTAAATTGATCAATTCCTTTTGAGCATTGAATTTAAAAAATTAGTGTTTTAAGTGTGTTTGGTAATAAAGTGAATAAGTGATTGAATGTTTCTTTACTTATATTTATTCCATATAAGAAAATTGATCAACTTAATTGGGACAATCCAAAAAGAATATTGATCAAGTTAGTTGGAACGAAGAGAATATTTATTAGGGTTAATAGCCGGAAAATACACGAACTATTTTCAAATTTGCATATTGCATATGACCTTTAAAAATAGCTCCAGAATACATCACCTTTCAATTTAATCGCAATTTGCACCCGCGTTGACTATTACCTTGATCGGTGGTGACGTGGCTAACGGATTTTGTTGACGTGGACGATTTTTTGATGTACAGCGTCGTTTTGGTGTTACATTACAACCCCCAAAACAACGTCGTTTCGTAGGTCTAGAACTTAAATTTGAAAGCTACCCTGTCGACGCTCCAAGTGATTACAATGGACTCAACCATCCTAAGTGTGAAGTATGATCTCTTGAAACGCCCCAATGTCTTTGGGCCACGCCTTGAGATTATATGGATCATGGATGGATCATCAGTATGCCAATGACAAATGCAATTATCGACAATAGTTATGACCTAACCGAAAACCTTACCTATTGTTATATTTGATTTCCGTTTATCTTATTTGTGCAGGTTATACAGATTGAGACTTGTGACACCTCAATTTGTCTTTGGAGAACAAAGTGTCCCTCATTCCCTGTGAGATTCGACCCTATACTTGCTACTAAGACTGATCTTTGGTTGTGAGCATAGGAGAGTGTTTGTCCGTTTAGGGCAAACACAAGTATTTTGATCGTACCACACGACGGGTGCATGTCAAAATTGGCGCCGTTGCCGGGGAGTGACGCGCAATAATTTTGTTTTTCCCTCATTCCATTTTCCGCTACTGGTGTATGCGTGGAACTCGTCGAGTAGCAAGAGCATTGGTATTTAACCTTGATGTTGATAGAACTGAACGTCGACTACGCGAAGGAGCACAGATAGCGAGACGCGAAGCTATGGCAGAGGCCGAGCAGGCGCAGACCCTCAACAGTTGGCATACCCAACTAATCTAAACCTGAGGCCCAACGGAATCACCTTACCAGACAACCCGTTTGCACCTCGACGGTATGACTTGAAGCCCTCACTTCTTCAGATCTTACCGAAGTTCAGTTGATATTCAGGAGATGATCCACACACTCATCTCCATGAATATAAAATATTCAATTTGCATCTTACGTTTAAGTTGGTCAGAAGATCTTTAATATAATATAAAAATTATAAAAAATGAATTTAAAATGAAGGTTATTAAAATTTTAAAATATTTTATTTTATTTTTCTTTGTTAAATTTTTTAACCTTTTATTTATGTTTATCTATGAAAATATTTATTTATTATTATTATGTGAAATTTCTCTATAATAATAATGTGTAATATTAATTTGTATTATCAGTAATTTAAAATAATTTAATAACTATAATTATCATTACGCTTTATATATAATTAAAAATTACGTTCTTAAATTCAGTTTTTTATTGAATAATTAGTATATTTTATTTTTAAATCATATTTTGTATTTATTATATTTTATTTATTTAAATATATTATTTAATTTCAACTTCGCCGTGCATTGCACGGATTATTGTTCTAGTTTTATTAAAAAGTGAGCTATGTTTGGATAGTCTATAGATGCGCATGGTTATTAGTGGAGTGTCATTTATCGGCGCATAGTAGCAGTAGCAGTGATTTGCATCGCCCGGATCCATCCATCATTCAAAGTGTAAGATTTCAATCTTCCCACTCTTTTCTCGGTTTTTTGCTCGATCTTGGATATGGACATGTTTTTCCCCAATCAATCTGCTTTAAGTTTTCTTCGACAATTAATGCTCAACTATTGCCTTTATTTGGGTTGAATTGAAGAGAGATATTGCACTTCTGTTGATTTAAGGCAAAAATAGAATAATATGTATATATATATAAAGCGATTGTGGGATAGGATGGAGCGGCTAGAAGCACAAGCTTGCGCAAATGCTGTCGATTCAGTCTTATTTCTACTTCTACTATGATTTTCAAAACAAATTAGACTCACTATTGAATGCCACTTGTATCTGCAGCCAGAATTGCAGACAGAAATGGGAGGTAAAATTCTACTGTTACTGAAACTTCAAAAATTTGGGTCGCGGATGTATGTTGGTGCTACTTTTTTTTAACTGTTTATTTGGGGTGAAACGCGCAGCTGGTGAGGTGGGTTGCTCGAGTTCAAATCTTTGGTTAGCTCAAAACCCCAGCAAAAGATGGGGTGAACTATTCTTTCTGATTTACACACCTTTCTGGCTCACTCTCTGCCTTGGCATTGTCGTTCCCTACAAACTCTATGAGGTATTTCACACTCATACTTACCCACGTTGTCTTTTGTTGTTGATATGCAAGTTCTTTCTTTTTCTGGTTGTTTTAGTAAACAAGTTTGTCGTCTGCGCCATAGTGTGATGTTCTGTCAGAGGGGGAAAAAAAGGAGGAATTTCTTATTCTGTGTATACCCATGAGGTTGATTGCGAAAATGGTTTTGATTTTTCTTATTCATATAAATGTTGTAAAAATGTAATGAATATCGAAGCATGAGTTGAGTTTTCATGCTTCACGATATTCAGTTTCTGCTTGTTAATTAAAAATCTTGATAACCTGAACAGAAAGATAGAACGTCCTAGTTGTTGGAAAATTTAAAAGTATAACTTCAGCATTGGCCTGAAATCAAGGATTTAGGGCAAGCTTTGATTGAAATCCAGTACTAGCTCATTGCCTACTAGTGTATACTTGTATATTACATTATTACCTGCTTTTACGTTTGTAGAACATATTTGAAAGTTATTCTAGTAGGAATGCTATTCATTATTTCAGTTGGCAGTTTACAGAAAACAAGCAACTGTACATTGTTTGCGTGTCTGCCTCACCATCTTATGGAAATCTTCCTTTGGATAATTATGAGATATTGAGATATGAAACATGTCTTCTCTATGTTGATATTTAGGAATAAGGACTATTTTGGACTAAGTTTGTTTATGATTATGTGTTGTTTTGCATAAAATCTTAAAGACATCATCGATTACACCACTTCATTTTGCAAAAACTTGAAGTTGCATTTGCTGCTCTGACTGACATTACAATTTCCTTTACACAGTTGGCTAATTTTCAATTTTATTTTGATTCTGTTTTAGACTTTATTGAAAAGTAGGAATAGAGTCAGTTGTATTTGGAAGTTATTGCCAAGTACTGTCCATCTCTTTCCCAGGATGGTGACAAAATTTGTCATCTGCTATTCATGGTTGCATGGCTTAAGCTTAAAATATGTGGTCAACTAATTCTCTCTTCCATTTTATATGTACAATGACAATTATGTCTGAATCCATGATTTATCATATAATAAGTGTCTACTTAAAAATTTCATATTTCTTTTGCTAGAATTTCACAGAGTGGGAGTACCTGTTTCTGGGACTTGTTTCAGCATTGCCTGCTTTCATAATACCGATGATTTTTGTTGGAAAGGTAAGTTTGAGGTTTGTTGTCATGTGGTGAATAAACTCATTTTAGTAGAGAAGCTGGTGATAAACTATGATGATGTAATTGCGTATGATGCTTTATCAGGTCAAATTGGTTGGTCTGCTGACCATATTTGTAATTCTAAATCTCAGACTGTCTTTCTTTCTATTATGAGCCATGTCTTTCTTTCCCTGGGATGATGCAAATGAAAAGTCATGATCAAAAACTTAATTGTTAATGTTAACTTGCAATATATATTCTAGCGGTAAGTTTAGAAATCATAACATCTTTTCCATCCACATTTTCAATTTGTGTGACATTTATTCCTTCCTCTTAAACTTTTCCAGGCAGATCGTAGCTTGTGTTGGAAAGATCGTTATTGGGTAAAAGTAAGTATAAATGTGTTGTTGCTAAACTAATTGATCATGTTTCATTTATATGTGTGATCATATATGCAATATGCTTTCAATTGTTTATGTGAAATTCCACATGAGATGAGGCAATAGGAACTTTGATCACTTGCATGACATAGGAAACAAGACTATCAAGTGCCCTTGTTAGATGAAAATCACACGGATGCTTGTTTCCATCTTTTGTCAAGCAAAACTGTCCTAACGGAGCTTTCTTAAGAATAACTGCTCTTGCGTAATAAAATGGTGGTGATGGAAGATTGCAGATAAATACTTTACATTGTGATTGAGCTATAGTTTATTAGACTGTGCCAAAACAAGTCCTGGCTAATCAGTTAAGCATGGAAAGTAGTGTGCTAACCTTTTTCCTCATTCAATATTCTTCACAAGAAATGATGATGATGTCTTCACATAAAATTAACACACAGAATTATTTTTCTTTTTGTTTATACTTTTGTTAATCAAATACAAAGAGTAGATTCTATGGCAATAGATATCACATATATTTAATTATTTAGCTTCAGACACAGCTGTTTCCTGTCCAGGACTTCGTTTACATCTATTAATTAATAACAACTATGTAAAGTTTGTTTCATGAGTTTAATGAGTTTTTTCAATGTATCTTGCTGTAACTAGAAAGTTTCTTTTCTGCCAGGCTAGTGTCTGGATCATTCTCTTTAGTTACGTCGGAAATTACTTTTGGACCCACTACTTTTTTACAGTATTGGGTGCATCATATACATTCCCGTCGTGGAGGATGAATAATGTGAGCCCAAAAATCATACTTGTTTACATCCATTTTAGTCTTTTATTGATTTATAATCATTGAAAGTGACCACAAAAACCTTTTTGCAGGTGCCACATACAACCTTCCTCCTCACTCATGTGTGCTTCTTGTTTTATCATGTTTCTTCAAATATGACACTTCGCAGAATTCAGCATTCTATTGCTCACTTGCCAGAGAAAACACAGTGGCTCTTTAAGGCTGCCTGGATTTTAGTTCTTTCATATTTTGTAGCATATCTGGAGACTATAGCCATTTCCAATGTAAGTAAAGGAGTGGCTATAAACACACACACACACACACTCATCTCTTAGGGCTTATCTTTTATGCAGTTTCAATGTTTTTGTTAACATGCCTTGTGCATATTAATATTCTTTATTAATCTTTCGCATTGATCATGTGCAGTTTCCCTATTACGAATTTGTAGACCGGGCTTCCATGTACAAAGTTGGCTGCTTGTTTTATGCAATTTATTTCTTCGTCAGTTTCCCTATGTTTTTGAGGTAAATATTTGTTCTTCTCTGTCTGTGTGTGTGATAATTTTCAGTGCTGATGGGTCCGTCTCTAATTAAGTTGGCCTTGCTTGTCTCTCATTGAATTTCGCCTTCCATCTTTTAATTAATGAAAATAAATATTTCTTTGGGCACTTGAGAAGCTATTGTGTGGTATGTGTGTGTTTAGTTGATTAGGAGTAAATTTCCAAAGCCTACACAGATATCGGTTGCTGGACGACTAAAATAGGAGGAAAAAGGCGAAACACTTGACTCAAGGATCGAAATCTAAAATGTACAGATATGATGGGCTAACTGCTGAAATTTGTTAATTATAATTAGTGATTATGACTGGAAGACTTAACATTATTGTTCAGTGCAAACTCAAACACCTAAAGATTAGGTGAATAAGTATAGCAAGTGTCTATAATAAAACTTCAATTCAATAGGAATCTCTTGTAGCTCTGCTTACATTGATTGGCATTATTTGCAATGAGCAGGATTGACGAGAAACTTAGTGATGATGCCTGGGACTTGCCCAGAGTGGCTATTGATGCTTTAGGTGCTGCGATGCTAGTTACCATTATACTCGACTTATGGAGAATTTTCCTTGGTCCAATTGTGCCGATTACAGGATCAAAACAATGCCATCAACCGGGGCTTCCGTGGTTTCCTTGAAGTACAGAAGGAGTAGCATGTAAGCAAGAAATGTTCATTTTTCTTGTTCGTTCACATGGACACGTTCTCTTGTAGCTTTTGTGCATGTGTGGCATCCGGTTATTCTTGGTAAATTATAGATTGTGCCTCTACCTTTTATTGTTTTTCAAAAAAATATTATCTACTGACGTTTTTACTTACTAACTCCCAACTTTGAAAAAAGTTCGATTTATATCCCGCATCACAGAATCCGGCCATATAATGATGAATCACCTTGCCGAATTCTTAGGGGGATTATACATGGACTTTTGATGCTTAGGCTACTTAAGGATCCATCTAAAATTCCAACGAAGTGATTCATCATTCATTCGCCAGATTTTGTAATGCGGAGTATATAGCAATCTTTCATGATCTCACAAAATAGTTAGGTTATTTTTTTAGAAATTGATTCATTTTCTACAAATAACTCTAAAATTTGTTTATTTTTCTGCATATTTTAAAATTCTAACTATTTTTATAAATAATTTTAAAATTCAGGATATAAACTATAATTAATCTTTTATGTTATAATCCAGTATTCTAGAAAGTCAAATAAACGTAATAGTACTATTCAACTTTCTTTCTGTTTGAGAATGGAGTTTTTTCTTTTTGAGACGATTCAACTTTGAGGTGCCAAAATACTGATTTTTTGGAGATACACCCAGCTACTCTATTCGTATAACACTCAAATCACATTATTTAATTTAAAATAGGTGGAAGTTTAGAAGTCAAAATCAATTCCAGGAAGGATCTAGAGAGATGAGAACTAATTTTAAAAGTTTTGAATACCAATTAAAATAACAACGAAGATTTTGAAATAGAAAAAAGTAGGGAGGAAGAGGAACAATATGGTAAAGTAAAGCATCCAATACCGACGGCATGAAACTAAATAACCAGGATTTCTAGGCTAGAGTGCATTAAAGTATTTAGGAACTTCTGACTCTTTTTTTGATGTATACTTTTTTATTTTTTATGCTATATTTTAATGTAATGATCATTAACTTTTTTCTGGGTAATTTATAATTAATAATTAGTATCTCATCCATCCACCAAAAATTATTGTCTTATGTAAAAATAGGCCAATAATTAGGATCTCTTCCTCCTCTCAGTCATTTATTAAAATATGCACCCATCAAATCACATTATAATTTTCATAGATAAATTGAATAGTTTAAATCTTTCACCATTGTTTTAGGGTGATTGATAAACAACCTATTATTTTAAATTTCCACGTTCGTGGATTATATTTGGACTCATTTTAAGTGCAAAATAACTCGATAAGGCCCAAATGTGATGGACGAGCGTCAAAATTTTAAATAATTAACCTATTTTTTGCAAGCTCGAATAAAGTTGATCTATTTTTGCAAATTACACCGATGTAGTTTACTGAAAAAACTTAAAATCATGAATGAAGTATAGTTTATTACATTATAATAAATTCAATAATTAATGAAACACCACTATAACAAAGAAAACTGTGAGGACCTCCAAAAAAAAAGGCTATCAATTCATGTGAGATTTATTATATTTTTGATTTTTTTTTTCCAATAATTAGTTAGTAAATTTGAAAATCAGTTAGAAGTCCTCCCATTCACGTACCTTTTTCCAGTTCCGCCTGCCGACATCTCTAGTACGAAGTATGAACTCAGCCAAACACACACACACACACACTAGACCGCAAATTTTGGGTCAATCCAACGACAAAACCTCTAAACAAATATTATTTCATCATTATCGTCTGCTTTGACTGGAGAATTTTTATAATGCTAAAAATGGATAGTGGGTGGATGCTAATTAGTTATTTATATGTGAACCCATCTCACACTAATTCATCATCAAACTCAGCAATTGTAAGTCATAGCAGAGTTTTCAAGAAGAAGAAAAAAAAAGTTTCACATAAAGATAGAAAAATGGGAGAGAAGATCTTGATCATCGGTGGAACAGGATACATCGGCAAATTCGTAGTTGAGGCCAGCGCTAAATCTGGGCATCCCACTTTCGCTTTGATGAGAGAGGCATCCCTCTCTGATCCAGCCAAATCTGAGCTCGTCGAAACCTTCAAGAAATCTGGTGTCACCTTCCTAACTGTATGCATCTGTGTGTGTGTGTGTATTGTTTTTGTGTGTGAAAGAAAAGGTGATGATTTTGTGAGAAATTTAATTTGTGCAGGGAGATCTGAATGATCACGAGAGCTTGGTGAAGGCTATAAAGCAAGTGGATGTGGTTATATCAACCGTGGGCTTCATGCAGATTGCTGATCAATATAAGATTATTGCTGCTATTAAGGAGGCTGGAAATGTGAAGGTAGCTAGCTCTAATTTTACCACCCTGCTCTTGCGTGTTGGTGAAGATGGTGCATATATATTCATAAATCTTGAAAATTTTAAATTATTGCAGAGGTTCTTACCTTCAGAATTCGGAAACGATCTGGATCGTTGCCGTGCTGTGGATCCCATAAACCAAAATTTCCAACTCAAGGTACAACTCCGCAGAGCAATAGAGGCAGAGGGCATTCCTTACACCTACATCGTCTGCAACTTGTTTGCTGGCTACGCCCTCTCCAATTTCCTGCAGCTGGGCGCCACTGCTCCTCCCAGAGATAAAATTGTTATCCCTGGAGATGGAAATGTTAAAGGTATGTATATGATGATGATGACTAATTACTTAGTGATTTGAGTTATTAATGATTAATATGTTGCAGCTGTGTTCAACGAGGAACATGACATTGGTGCATACACCGTGAAAGCTTCGGTTGATCCCAGAACATTGAACAAGATCCTCTACATTAAGCCTCCTCACAACATATATTCATTCAATGAGTTGGTTGCCTGCTGGGAGAAGAAGATCGGCAACACCCTGGAGAAGATATACGTGGCAGAGGATGAGCTTCTGAAGCAGATTGAAGAGTCGCCGATGCCGGTGAATGTGATATTGTCGATCAACCACTGCATATTCGTGAAGGGTGATCAGACCTATTTTGAGATCGATCCGGCCGTCGGGGTTGAGGCTTCCCAGCTCTATCCTGATGTCAAATACACCACCGTGGATGAGTACATCACTCAGTTCGTGTAGATTATTAATTTGTTATGTTACATTTCATCAGTAGTTGAGTACCACCGTGTTATGTTATGTCAGCACTCCAAATTTTATACTTGTAATCGAAATCTATTTCCTTACTTTCACTACAATAAATGCTAGTATCTTTTTGCTTCAATGTTTTTGGATTTAATGCTGTTTTAAAGAGGAGAAGGAACAGTTGAAAATCAGTTCCGAGAAACTGCAAAAACTTAAAAGAAACTATTGTTGAAAATGACAAAGAGCTTGGCATTCTTTGCTCATCAATTGCACCTTAGCTTCAATTCTTGTACCTAAAAACTTTGTATGTAAGCATCCTTTTCTAGGTGAGACTGGGAGTACTTTTCTCTTTTACCATGGATATCTACAGTTTCGCTTTTTACTTCTGTTTAAATATTTAGAATTCAATAATGTAGGTCCTCCAATGTTATAATTTTCTTTTATTTTAAATGCTTGCAACCGCATACATTTCTTGGAGAGAATATGTTTACGGAAAACGACTTTCATTATCCTTTATGGGGTAATAAATTGTCTATATAGATTGTATAAATTTTAATTATTTTCGGAGAGAATTGTAGTTTTGAGAAAAAGAAATCTCATATTTTAAGACGAAATTATATTGGAAATTTCCTACAGCTCAATTAATTAAAATTCAAATGAGAATAATATATATTTTTTGTGAGATTCTGTGATAAATATTGCACTAAACGTATAAAGTCATTAGATTTGTCGTAAAATTAATTATGTTAAAAAAATCGTTCCTCATGAAATTCAAACATTAATTGATGATGCATTCATCCATCAAAATGTGCTTTCACTGTAGATGTTCGCGATCAAAGTCGCTTTCAAATGATTTGAGGAAAGCTTTCGAATATGTTCAAAAGCATATTGCTTTTTGATTTTTGGCATGTACGCCATGTTGCAAATAAGGCAGCTCATGAGCTCGTGAAGTTTGCTTTATCGTGAATGTTGCAAACTTGCAATGCTTTGAACTTCGACGACGTTCCCTCGCTGCCTCCTTGATTTTGCTTCGTAATGATGCTTTTCCTCCTAAAAAAAACTTCCGAATAATTGGTCCAAATCATACTATGAGGGATTGCGATTTTTCAAATGAACCTTAGGGTGTTTAAATGAACCTTTTCCCTAAATAAGATAGCACTATTATAATTGTAACACACACTCTCCATTCGTCTCGTCTCACTTAGCCCGTATTTTTTTTTTCAAACTTGGCCTAATTCATTTTTGTATAAATAAGAGCCACCAATTTACACAAATAAGTGAAACATAACACTTTATACTTGCTCGTAAATAATAGTAGAAAAAGAAAATTTAAGTCAACTAAAATGGTATAAAATATTAATTATTTTGTAGTTTCTACACTCATCGATAATTGTTTATTCGTATTTATTACTATGACACTCTTGAAGAAAATGTCCATCGACAAGGTTATAAAACATTAAATAGAAAATAAAGAATGCATATCCGAAATATGAAGTTGAAATATTTAAAATTTATTAACGTGCAGCGCACTTATTTATACATGTAATACGACAAGAAAACATAAGAAAAGTCTCTCAAAACAACATTATCCAATGAGGTTATACTACACAAACTGAGTGATGTACTCATCCACAGTCGTGTATTTGACCTCAGGATAGAGTTGGGAAGCCTCTGCCCCAACCTTTGGATCGATCTCAAAGTAGGTCTGATCTCCCTTTATGAATATGGAGTGGTTGATCGACAATATCACATTCACCGGCATCGGCGACTCTTCAATCTGCTTTAGAAGCTCATCCTCTGCCACGTATATCTTCTCGAGGGTGTTGCCGATCTTCTTCTCCCAGCAGGCAACCAACTCATTGAATGAATATATGTTGTGAGGAGGCTTAATGTAGAGGATCTTGTTCAATGTTCTGGGATCAACCGAAGCTTTCACGGTGTATGCACCAATGTCATGTTCCTCGTTGAACACAGCTGCAACATATTAATCATTAATAACTCAAATCACTAAGTAATTAGTCATCATCATCATATAATACATACCTTTAACATTTCCATCTCCGGGGATAACAATCTTGTCTCTGGGAGGAGCAGTGGCGCCCAGCTGCAGGAAATTGGAGAGGGCGTAGCCGGCAAACAAGTTGCAGACGATGTAGGTGTAAGGAATGCCCTCTGCCTCTATTGCTCTGCGGAGTTGTATCTTTAGCTGGAAATTTTGGTTTATGGGATCCACGGCACGGCAACGATCCAGATCACCCCCAAATTCTGATGGTAAGAACCTCTGCAACCATTTAATGTTATATATATGCACCATCTTCATCGCCTACACATATATAGCAAGAGCAGGGTAAAATTAGAGGTACCTTGACATTTCCAGCCTCTTTAATAGCAGCAATAATCTTATATTGATCAGCAATCTGCATGAATCCCACAGTGGATATAACCACATCCACTTGCTTTATAGCCTTCACCAAGCTCTCATGATCATTCAGATCCCCCTGCACATACATTTATTAGTACTATATGAAAATCATCATCTTTTCTTTCACACACAACTACACGCACACACAAATACATACAATTAGGAAGGTGACACCAGATTTCTTGAAGTTCTCGACGAGCTCGGATTTGGCTGGATCAGAGAGGGATGCCTCTCTCATCAAAGCAAAAGTGGGATGCCCAGATTTAGCGCTCGCTTCAACTACGAATTTTCCAATGTACCCTGTTCCACCGATTATCAAAATCTTCTCTGCCATTTCTTCTTCTTTTTCTTCTCTACTTGAATTTTCTTTTCTTGAAAAGTTTGCTTAAGATTTACTGAGTTTGATGGAATTGTGGAGTTGAGAACATTATTTAAATAGGAAGGTAGCATCATGATTTTGCTGCCAAGTCTTCGTTTGATGAATTTCTTAGTAATTTAATAATTTTCGTAGCCGCCCTTGCTTATTTAATTTCTTAGGGTCAATGTTGGATACTATGACTTATCTTTTGCTTCTTTTTTTAATTCTCTTCTTTAGATTTTATTTATTATTACGAAATATTGGGATTAATCCTCATCTCTAGTTTTCTTTAGTACTAGCATTTGCATCCCGTGCAATGCACGAGAAAATATTTTTAAATTTTATATTTATATAAAATTAATACTAATTTAATTATTATACTTATAAATATAATATAAAATTAATTTTAATTGAATGTATTTGAATTGAATATTGAAAAAATAAAAAAAAAATCACAATTATAAATTTGATATTATGCAAAACAAAAACAAAAAAATAAGTTGAAAAAATTAAAAATAAAATACTAATTAAAAAGAATAAAAAATATATTTATTCAAAAAAGATGAGAGAGGATAGAGAAATTTATAAAACTTTAATATTTAAACAAATTTAATTTTTACATTTTGAATCAAATATTTCATAAAATATAGTATCATATTAAAGCTCTTGTCGTGATCTTTAATTTGATATGCATATTAAATATTTTATAATTAATCAAATTTCACCGCTAGAAGTATCCTATCTCTATGCTGACCGACGAATCCACACTCGAGTAGATCGGTAGTCCCTTAATCAATTCCTTCGGAATTGTCAGGACGTTAGCTACAGTTAAAACTAGGAAAACAAAGACTTAGAAGTCAATATTTCATAGATTTAATTCAGTTAACAAGAGTATTTAGGGAAAAAAATGTAACAACAAATAAGAAGTTAAAGAAAATAAAAATAAACAGACAAATATAGAGTTTAAAGATAAAACTAGGGATGGCAGTGGATCTTGGACCCGGTCCAGATCCGTTTTTACGGATCTGGATCTCAATTTTTTGGACCCGACGGATCTGGATCTGAATCTGGATCTCAGTTTTGAAAACAGATCTGGATCTGGATCTTGAAATTTTAGATCCGGATCCGGCCCAGATCCGACCCGTGGATCATTTTTATTTTATATATATATTTTATATTTAGTTTACTCCTAATATTAACTAAATTAAAAATAATAAATAAATTATATTCAAAAGAATAAAAACTAAAAGTAATTAGATAAAAGTATTTTGTGTTATATTTTTTCATGATGGAAATTAGATGTTGATTTTGTGAATTTTTTTTAATTTAATTTAAAAATAGTAGATCCATGGATCTGGACCCGTGGACCCGCGGATCTGACGGATTTGGATCTGGATCCAAAATTTTCAGATCCACGAATCTGGATCTGAATCTAGTATATGAAAACGGATCTGGATCTGGTATTGGCCAGACCCGGTCCAGATCCGGCTCATTGCCATCCCTAGATAAAATCTTTTATTTTATTATAACTATAAAATTGTCACTTAATTTTAAATTCAATTTTAAATTGATTTTAAATTAGAAATTCCATTTTTAATATAATATAGATTAATTAATTTAATTGAGTTTGAATTTTCTGCTATGTCCAAAATAAACGGAGAGAATTAGTTCTTCAAAGTCTAATGGAACTATAATATTTTTGAATAAAATGAAGAAGAGTAAAGACTGAGGAGTCGAATAAAACTGTGGCTTGTAGTATGGCAATTTACTTTTTGACTTTCTAGAACTCACTAGAACACAAAATTTAATCAATGGAGCACGTTCAAACTTTCTAGATTTTTGACAAACCGTATTTATATACTATTCATTAAACAAAGAATTACTCTTACATATTAAAATCTATGCTATATTAAAAACATAGCTTCCAATTTGAAATTAATTTCAAATTAATTTTAAAATCGAGTGACAATTTTGTAGTTATAATAAAATTGAAGGTTTATGTTTAAACTATATTTTATTTTGTATTTTTCATTTTTTTAACTTCTTATTTGTTGTTTTATTTCTTTCCAAAATTGTGAACTTCGATTAATTATAAAATATTTAATATGCATATCAAATTAAAGATCACGATAAAAGCTTTAATTTGATATATTTTATGTAAATATTTGATTTAAAATGAACAAATTAAATTTGTTTATTAAAATTTTATAAATTTATCTTCTCTCATCTTTTTGAAAAAAAAAAGTATTTTTTATTATTATTTTTTTATTTTTTGACTTATTTTTTTGCTTTTCATAATATCAAATTTTATAATTGTAAATAATTTTTTATTTTTAATATTCAATTGAAATATATTTAGTTATAATTAATTTTTATTATATTTATGAGTATGATAATTTAATTAGTTATTTTTTATATAAATATAAAAAATAAAAAATATTTATAATATATAGGGGATAATTCCAATTATATCCTTTAGGTGAGATATTAAATTGATTTTGGTGTACAAGGAGTATATTTTAGGACTAAAATATTGTTTTATTTTAATAATTATTTATTTATGTAAAGGTTAAATTTGTAATTAACAAAACATGGATAACTGATTTTTTGTGCTTGAGGGATCTTGGTTGTTATTTTAGTTATGGTATATCTGTAACATCTCACATCCTATTAACTTCTTCTTTTTTATGATTTTATGATTTATTAAAATTCATAAAAATAATCTTTTTCATATATATTTTTTTTCTCAATATTATGTGAAGGGGATTTTCAGGAGTCTGAATTTGCGCCTAGATAAGATTTTCATTATCGAGTAAAATACGACTTTGATGAATCAATACATATACATTCGTGGAATAAAGGTTCTCTATTATGTCTGGATGGCGTTTGCATTTGTCTCGATGAGCAAAAATTGACCTTCAACGATTTTGGTAATTTTAATAATTTTTTGATGATGAATTATATAGTATAATTTATTATTATTATTATTATTATTATTATTATTATTATTATTATTATTGTTGTTGTTGTTGTTGTTGTTGTTGTTGTTGTTATTGTTGTTGTTGTTGTTGTTGTTGTTGTTGTTGTTGTTGCTGTTGTTGTCGTCGTCGTCGTTGATGTTGAAGGACCTGAGTGTAAGAGTGACAAGGAGTGCGCTTCATATAAATCATTGCACAAAATATTCTTGATTTTTCATATGGAGCATGCAAATGCAACTTACAAGTAGGATAAAAAATAAGTGATGAACAATGCACAATCTAATGCAAGCCGGAAGATTATTACATGTACTTCCAACACAACTTCAGTTTTGAATCTGCTCGGAGTAAACAAGTATTTGCCGAGCATTTTTCTGCTGCACCAACGCATCGTCTGAAAATAAAACCTTTAGGAAATAATTTAATAGCTTGCTTCCTCCATCAGTAAATAACTACTACAAACTAAAAATCAAGGTTGATTTTGCTTCCATGCGTGTTTAATTTAGTATACAAATATGCAGCGAGAAAGAACACATTCAGAAAATGAAACAAAACAAATTAAAAAAAAACAAACCTACCTGCTGTTGCGGAGTATCGAACGGAGGTGATGGCCGTTCTTCTATTCTGTCTTTTTTTTTCTAATATTTAAATTAGACTATATAAATTTTGCTTTATACTTGGATCAATTTCATTATGATAACTTAGGAATCAATGAAATATTTGTATATTTTTCCCGTAAAAATCAATGAAATATTTGTATATTTTTCCCGTAAAAATCAATGATAAGATTTTTGAATCAAATTAAGAAGAAAAGTCTTAATAAACCTATTTGAATTAAGATTCAACAGATATATCAAATTGAGATTTAAAGATTATGGTTACTTTATATTGAATTAATTGAAAAATTAGACATAAAGCTTAAAACAAATTGATCATGCACCAACGCATATTTGAACGCGTTGAAATTTATAAACATAATTTTTTCAATAATTGATCATGCTTCTCAATAAAAATTTGAACATACAACAAAATGAGAAAATTCACCTAGTCACGTATTTTTTTGATCCGTTCTTTTAATTCAAAATTCAATATCGATTTTAAATAAATTACCTATCAAAAACCTTAGTAAAATGATATTATGAATTTGGATAATTAATTCACTTAGCCTTGTTGATTAATGTTTTGATCCGTTTAGAATTATATACTTATATATGTCTTAAAAGTTAAACCTAGTTAAAAAGTAATTTTACTGTTTATTGATAGTCTCAAATCCGTATATTAATACTCTCTAATTACTCAGACACGTAAATATCCTTTTATTAATTAGTTCTAAATCGATCAATATCATTAAAAACTAATTTGAGATATATATCTATGGGGAGGGCTAAAATAAAAACACTTCTTAAAAGATAAATAATTTTTAGCCCTTAGATCATCAAGATCTACGGTTGATTCGTAACCCTGTTGGATGAATTCGTGGTTCTGAGTTTGAATCTCAAATGTAGCAAAAATTAAATTTTCACAATTCGTAACTTTGTTGGATGAATTCATAAGTGTTCTACATAAAATTCGTATATTGAAAAACGTTTTTATTTTTATTTTAAGAAGTGTTTTCACGGTGACCCTTCCCATATATATATAATAAAGAAGATTTGTATTTTTAAGTTGAGGAAAATTTGAGAATATTAAATAAATAGATTAATATGTGAATTGAGAATACAAAATTGAATACTATTAAAGATAATTTCAAATAGAGAATGCATGAAATGCTACCTATAAAAGCACATAAACATAAAGTTATATAGTGCCTCTAATATGTCATTTTATTATAAGATGTATACATCCATACTCGGTCCCAAAATCAATTAAGCAATGATTTTATATATAAAAATATATATGTATGCATACAAATTATGTTCAACCCATTTAGAATTTACATACACTTAGTTGTCTCAAATCTAATCAAAAAGATAATTTTATTGTTCTTTTTTATCTCAAACATATATGTTAATACCCGCTAATTATTCAAATTTGTAAATATTGTTTTATTTTAAGTTTTTTTTTTTTGAGAGGGTTTTATTTTAAGTTTTTAATCAATGATTATATAAAATCGATGCTAAACTTTACACAAAAAATGGAATGATAATTAATTAAAAAAGTTATGCCTCCGTCGAGATTGAATGCATAAAGACTTTCATATCGATATTACCCATTAGAATCACAAAGTGGAAAAGAGGAAAACTGAAAATAAATAAAATGATTACTATTTGTGTGATTGGTCAATTCTAAAATAAATTTAAAATAGGTAATCAAGATGGCAACATTGCTTTTAAGCCATGCATCATCACCCTCTTTCTCTCACCCCAAATTTAAAAGCTCTTCTTTCCGTAATAAATATTTGTTGATTTTAATTTAATTAATTATTTTATTCTTCCTTTGCTGAGTGCTGCACCCAACCAATTTATATTTATAGTACTCCCTCCATTATTATAAAAAATATCCATTTATAGGTGACACAAGTTTTAATAAAGTAGTTGAATGTGTTGTGACTGAAATAAGATTTCATTTTATTGTGAGTGGAAAACTTACCAAAAATAAAATGAATATATTTTATAAAGACGGACGAAAATAACAAATTGAATACATTTTATGAGAACGAATGGAGTGGTTTGTAACCCAATTAGGTAATCAAGATGGCAATATTAATTTTCCCTATCCACCATCACCCTCTTTCACTCACCTCAAATTTAAAAAAATGCCCACATCCTTATAAAAACTTGTAAAATTGCCCACTTTCATAAACAAAAGTGGGCAATTTTACAAGTTTTTATAAGAAGGGGGCATTTTTCCCTATCAACACAATTTAAAATGTCTTATTCTCGTAATAAATATTCCTAGATATTTTAATGGTGAGTGAAAATTTAAAATGTTATATTCCTTAAGTTATACTCTCTCTGTCCACCAATTCTTGATCCATTCCATTTTTAGTAATTTTTCCACTCACAATAAAGTGGGACCCTCATTCCACTCACAACATACTACACCAATTTCTTAAAATTCGTGTCATTAGCAAATGAGTCAAGAAATAGTGGACAGAGAGAGTATATGAAAAATGTCATCTTTTATATGTTCCATCACCCTCTTTCACTCACCTCAAATTTAAAATGTCTTATTCTCGTAATAAATATTCCTAGATATTTTAATGGTGAGTGAAAATTTAAAATGTTATATTCCTTAAGTTATACTCTCTCTGTCCACCAATTCTTGATCCATTCCATTTTTAGTAATTTTTCCACTCACAATAAAGTGGGACCCTCATTCCACTCACAACATACTACACCAATTTCTTAAAATTCGTGTCATTAGCAAATGAGTCAAGAAATAGTGGACAGAGAGAGTATATGAAAAATGTCATCTTTTATAAACATAAGCATCTTATGCCCTATTTTTCAAATACCCTTGATGTTGATGATTTTGCTTGATTTTTTGTGAAAGCCTTACACATTTAACCGATTTGACAGCTATCAGTAATAAAAGTCAATGATTTAATAGTTATCAGTCAAAAATACATCTAACCGGTGGAAGGCTAAGAAATAAGACATTTTTACCTATTAACACTTTAAATGATTATGTTCTTCCTTCCAGAATGTTGCACCCAACCTATTTATATGTTGCACCCAACCTATTTATATTTATAGTAGTTTGTAACTCATCAAGTTTTGACGTAGATTATTTTGTGTTGTAATTTATAATCAAATTTTATAAAACTAAGTTTATATTTGGTGAAAGTTCGAATTATAAATAGGGTAGTGCTAAATGGCCATAATTATGGCTACCATAATGGGTCAAATTAGTCATTTTGTATTTATTATGATTATATATTTAATTAGTTTTAATAATTAATTTAATATTTTACAATATTACCCTTACATTTATTTCTTTCCTTAATTAATTATAAATAGTTTCCTTATATATATTCAACTAATTATATTGTATAGTTGACTAATTAATTGTTACATAAATTAGATCCCACGCCAAAAAGGAAATACAATACCCCCCTACCCACCCACCACAAAAAAGGGTATCATACTTACATGCAATTCACTCTATGAAAATGAAAAAATACGTAAGAGTTCGTACTTGTTTTCTTAAAAAAAAAAAAAAAAACTAATTTGTACTTGCTTTTTTCAAATAAACAAATACTAAAAAAAATTTGTTGATAGTTTTCGTATTAATCTACCTAAGAAAATATCGTCTAAAAAGATTATTACTTAAGAAAATATAATTATTTATTGTTGATCCATGTAACTTACTATTTCTTTTGGGCACGGATATTAAGAAAACTTATTTTTTAGTAGGAAAGTGGTGTGGTACACACCAATTAAGTACAATTTTTTTCTCAAAAAGGAAAATGAGCCTATTGGAGTGGGACATCCCAAAAAGGAAAATGAGCCTATTGGAGTGAGACGGATGGAGTATCTTTTTTTTTTTTCTAAGTTTTCTTCAGTGGTCTTCAACTCTAGAGCAAGGTAATTTTTTTAAAAAAATTCAATCGTATTTTATATTTTTTAAATCACACCAAACTAGACGCGTTTATGCTTTTATTATTATTATTATTATTATTATTATTATTATTATTATTATTATTATTATTATTATTATTATTATTATATATAGGCTAAAGTTCAATGAAAAAGGCCTAAATGTAAGAAAGAAGAGAGAATTAATCTAATCCGTTGATCTTATCTAATCTAACGGACATGATTTATTCACGCCATGTTCAACGGATTTTTTCGTTGAACATATGGGGGGTGTGCGACATTTATCTTAGTTAGTTTTTTTTTTTTTACTAATATGTTGTTATTTTATCATTACTTTTTACTAATATGTTGTTATTCCGCTATTCTTTAGTTTTATAATAATAATAATAATAATAATAATAATAATAATAATAATAATAATAATAATAATAATAATAATAATAATAATAATAATTGTATAGTTATTTATTTTAATAATAATAAAATAATATTAGTAGTAAAATAATAATAAAAAATAGGTACATAGTACTTTAATCTTTTTATAACTGCTAATCACCCACGCACACCAAAACTAAATAAATTACATATTAATACAAAACGAAAATTTGAAGAATTAATTTAGGAGCCAATTATGCTGTTTTCGGCCTTTTCCTTTTTAATGGTTTTGCTATGTTTGGAAATTAGAGTTGTTGATCTACACGCTTGTTAACTGTAAAATATATATCAAAAGTATTTCAAGGACACTTTAGACATAAATAGTTTTCATAAAATTTTAAGGGTATTATGGCAGCCATAATTATGGCTCCATATAATTTCCCTTATAAAAATAGTATATATGACCTTTTAAATATATACATAATTTAAAGTATGATAGTTTGAGTAGTTAGTTACTATTTCATTTAGTTCTTAACATAATTGTGAAATAAAGACAATAATTTGTGAGCTAAAATGTAATATTCCCAAAATTTAGTTGAATTTGAGTTCACTGCTGAGAAAAGTGTACATTTGCTAGATTCGAGTGTCAATGAATAATAGTGACGGTACTATATATGAGTAGGATTGTAAACGAATAGCTAATAAGTTACTTGAGACTTAACATAAGAAAAAAAATTGTTCAAAGTACAATTTAATAGTAAACGAGCCGAATTCGAATTTGATTTCGAACTCAATAATTTTATCATGTCGAGCTCCAGCATGAGCTTGATAGCGCTCAAAACTTTGAATTCACAAACAAATTTGGATTCATTTGTTCTTGAACATATTTGGGAATCAATTTATTCAAGATTGTTGAAAAGCATCTAAATTATTTAATGTTGCTAATCGAAACAAAATTTTATTAAAAGAAAAAAACAAGAAGATGAAATCCTCAGTCTGCAATATAAAGGCCGAGACTCATTAAAACTTTATGACGAAAGTTCTAGGTAAAAAAAAAAAAAAAGAGGAGAGATAAAAGGGCCATGTTAGATGGGGCGAAGGTTGGTGTTTAAGATTGACAACCACACTTTCCTTGGTAACAGACGGGTGCACATTGGGATGAGCAACTTGCATCACTTGGTTTTGTTGCTGATTCAGAGTGGGCGTAACAAGTGCAATCTCCACCGTCGATATTTATGCCGCTGCATTTATATGAAGTGCACTCCTCTTTGCTCTTACACTCATTTCCTTCAAATTCATAAGTAAACAAATTATCTAAAAAAAAAAACGTTCTTTTATTTAAATATTAATTGCGTATTATTTTACCAATGTCATTTTTTTTTTGAAGCTCAAATTAAAGATGAAGTACTATATGTTAGACTGTATATGTACGATTCTACGCTGTTTTAAATTTGATGAAATAATTGAACATAAATAGTTGCATTCGACGTTGGAAATATTTACTGAAATTACCATAAGCACCGAGCTCCGATTCTTGCGTACGTGTTGCAGCTGTTGCTGATGACATTTCTCCTGTAATCATCCAAAATATATATATATAAAAAAGTATGAAATTACTCACCAAAAAATAAAAACAAAACGAGTTGGAAGAATATTGAATATATAATTCCAAGATTAGAATGAATTAATTAACCTGTACTTTTTAGATATGCATATTGTTTTATTGGCTTGGCAAAATAGTTCTCATCGTATTAAGGCCTTTCTAAAATTGTAAAACTATAAACTATTTATCAAATTAATGATACAAGTACTCTTTAAATTAAATCTGATTCTGTAATTTAATTAAATCTAAAAACCAGTCACAAAATTATTACTGGGATAGAAAATAAAGCTAGCTCATGATACACTAAAGAAAGAGATGCCAACCAACGACAATTAGCAAAAAGATGAGCATGAAAATCGATTTTTGAGAAGCCATGTTGAATATTTGATTATTGTTTGCAAAGAGATTATGTATATCGATTCATTCTTTTCTTCATGTTTATATAGATGTTTCAAATATGAATTTGCACCACATACTTGGAATGGACACCCGCTCTATATGGAGAGTTTTCTCCATCGATCTTTCATATTTGTGTTTACTATAAATTGGTTGTTCTTGATTTAATTTGGTCTAAAAAGAAAAAGAATTTGCGCCATTTTATTGATTATTATTCTAATTAATTAAATCACATTTCGATTTTTCCATCACGTGATAAATCTTAATCAAGTATGGCGAATAAAGATCTTTTTTTTTTGAGGCGGGGCGAATAAAGATCTTAAATGAGAGAATTGATTGGAAGAAGATATGTGTTGATCCATTCTATCTATAACATTATATTTCGATTTTCAAATGTGATTAATCTGTTCAAATATACTCTAATTTCTCCGTTAGAGTATACAAAGGTCACATAAGAACGTTGAATTCTCATTATTTAATTCCTTTCTTTTTCATTTTGCAATGACGATACCGAAGACATAACAATAAACTAATAGTTGAAATATTACTTATTCGAGCAATGATGTGAAATTAATACTCATCTGACTAGCTATTTTATAATTGAAAGTCGTTTGATACTTGGTATTTTTTTTTATAAGAAAAAACTTCCATTAGGGCATAAGAGATGCCAAAAAGAAGAGTTACAACAGTTTAGAAATTAAACCCGACGAGCACCAATCGTCAAAACTACGAACACTCCCAGCAACCTTAAACTCACTACACCAACTCCAACTACGAGCTTTGAGTTCCGACACAATACAATCAACAGACCGGACCTTACCATCGAAACGGCTAAAGTTCCTTTCCTTCCAAAGCAGCCAACACGAACACATCCAAAGAGCTTTGAGAAGATTACGGATCTTCTTCCCTTTCCTAAGATGAGAAAAGGAATCAAAGTGAACCGTGATGTCGTTATGCCGCGCCGACTGATAACCGAGCCAATTCTGGATACTATCCCAAACAGCCCCCGCTTTCGGGCATTGAAGAAGGACGTGATCTTCTGATTCAACACGGTGGAAACAAGCGTTGCAAGACTTCTCAACTTCATCCAAAGGCACGTTCTTTTTGATGAGGTTGGCACAGGTTGGAAGCCTCCTCCGAATGGCTCGCCAACAAAATACTTTAGCTTTGAAAGTGGCTGGAGAACTCCAAAGGCTTGCCAACAGATCTTTGTTAGCAATAGTCGGACCACCTGCTGATCTGACTTTTTTGATCAGTGAGTGAGCGGATCTCGTGGTAAAAACACCTTCTTTTGCTGCGCACCAAGACCATCTATCCGTGCCACCTGCACAAGGTTTCACACCGGCAATAGTAGTAAGGAGACTATTAACAACCTCGACCTCACGATCGAAAAGATCTCTTCTCCACTTAACCTCCCAAACCCACTCCCCATTATCCCATTTCCCCATTTCCTTGACCAAAGCATCCTTATCTGCACACAAATTGAATAGTCTGGGGAAAACAAATTTGAGAGGAGTTTTCCCAACCCACTTATCCTTCCAGAATTTCGTTTTCGATCCGTCTCCAACCCGCCTCTCGACATTGTCCAGAAACCATCTCTCCCCCCCTTTTGAGACGGTTGATGGCCACCATCCCCCCTCAACCTCCCTCTCCCCTCCAAAGAGAGCCCCACGTCCCCCCACTGGATCTCGCCGTAGAGAGATCTCATGACCCTCGCCCACAGTGCCTCACTCCCTGCCAGGTACCTCCACACCCATTTGACCACAAGTGCTTCATTGAACCAATCCACGTTGTTAAACCCTAATCCGCCTTCACCCTTATCAAGACACAAATCCTTCCAGCTCACCCAAGAAATTTCCCTACGCTCCCCTTTCCCCCCCCCCCCAGATAAAATTCCCACAAAGTGAGCCTAAGGATTTTACCACAGTTTTAGGTATAACAGAAAAGGAGAGTTGATACAAAGGGATTGCTTGCAGCACTGCTTTAACCAACGTAACACGGCCTGCTAAAGACAGTTCTGGTTCTTCCAACGACCGATCTTCTTACTGACTTTGTCCACGATATAGCTCCAATCAACCACACTTTTCGGCCTTCCTCCGACTTTAATACCGAGGTATTTGAAAGGAAAACTCCCCACCTTGCAATTTAACACCAAAGCCAGTCTTTCCAGTTGAGCCGCATCCACTCCCACCCCCATCAGCGAAGACTTACTGTAATTAACCGCGAGGCCCGACAAGAACTGAAACAGGAAAAGAATCTCCTTAACTGTCCTCAAGTTCTGTTCCGTTTTATCCAGAACGAAGATCGTGTCGTCGGCGTATTGAAGATGAGAAATCCTGATTTTCTCGATACCCACCTCAGCCGGCTGGATACGTCCTCTTTCTGTCGCCCCTTCCATCAAGGCGTGAAGTCCCTCTGCCACAATTAAGAAAAGAAAGGGGGACAAAGGATCTCCCTGTCGGAGACCCCTTTCCAGAACAAACTCCCCGGATGGAGAACCATTCACCAAAACATTAGCAGAGGCCGAAGACAAACAGCCCCTAATCCATTTCCTCCAAGTGGGAGCGAAATTAAATTGATGAAGCATTGCATCGACGAAGTCCCACTCCACCGTGTCGAAGGCCTTGGCGAAGTCAATCTTAAAAATGAATTTGCCTTCACCTTTCTTCTTTGCTTCGGAGATTACCTCATTAAGGATCACAACCCCATCTAAGATAAACCTGTCCTTAAGGAAAGCGCTATGATTTTCAGCGATAATCGAGGCCATCACTTCTCTCATCCTTCCCGCAAGGATCTTGGCGACGATCTTGTAGAGGCTGCTGATAAGTGAGATTGGCCTGAAGTCGCCGAGCGAAGATGCTTCACTTGATTTAGGTATGAGAACGATGAAGGAGGAGTTTCCGCCCCGAGGAATCTTCCCATTACTGTGAAACTCTTGTAAGACGAGGCGTAAATCGGCTCTGATCGTCTCCCAAGACTCATTCCAAAAGTTCAAGTTGAACCCGTCCGGTCCCGGGCTCTTGCTACCATCGCAGTCCCAAATAGCCCGCTTGATTTCATCTTCCAGGAAAGGTCGTATCAGCCAATCACGTTCTTCGTTAGTGATTTTTCTCCTAACAAAATCGGCTGGAAGCGTTGGAAGCTTACGCTTCAGGCCCTTAAAAATATTCTGGAAGAAATCCTTAACTCTCTTCTTGACTTCCCCCGGTTCTTCGATCCAAAGGTTACCGAACTGGAGACCCGCCACTTCATTCTGCCTTCTTCTACCTGTGATGATTCTATGATAGAATCCGATATTCAGATCACCCTCTCTAATCCACTGCACACCAGCCTTCTGCTTGAGAATATCAACTTTATTCTTTGTCTGAAGAAAAATGTTTGCTCTCACTTCATTCCTTCTCGCGATCTCCACATCATTCAGCCCGAGTGTGTCATCAATAGAGTCCCACATTTGCAGTTCGTCCTTCAAGGACTTAATCTTTTGATCAACATGACCAAAAGAAGAATTATTCCACTCTTTTAAGACGGATTTAACTCTTTTCAATTTCTCCTTCACAACAAACCATTTCCAACCCGAGGTTTCAGCTCCGACCCATGCCTCCTTGACCACCCGACCGAAATCCGGGTGCGAGCTCCACGCGTTGAGGAAACGAAACGGCTTTGGCCCCCATTCTTTTGAGACAGTAGATAAAAGAATTGGACAGTGGTCCGAAAGGGATCGCTGAAGGCCTCGCCCAAAAGTGAATGGCCAAAAAGATAACCACTTCTCATTAACGAAGAACCTGTCGAGCTTACTCTTGCATCTACCGTTAGGCTGATACCACGTAAATTTCTTGCCCTGCAGCTTAACTTCCGTCAACTGACTCTCACAAATGAAGTCCTCAAACTGCCTGGAATCCGAGGCTCCAAAAGGATCACCTGATCCCACGCGTTCTCCTGCCTCTCTGATGGAATTGAAGTCTCCCCCCAAACACAAGCAAAGATCTTGATTTTGTTCTTCCACTATCCGCAATCTCTCCCAAAGCAGACGCTTGTCCTGAGATTCACACGGCGCATAAATATTAACAAGGCAACATCTGATGTTCTCCTCTTTCCAGACCCCAATAACACCCACCGCTCCCTGGAAATCCCACGTACTCGATGCCACAAATCTCTCTTTATTCCACCCACATAAAATCCCCCCTGATCGCCCTTCCGAATTTCTCCCCACTGTTACCCCCAGATTAGCCCCCCACCAATCACAGCAGAAGTTTTCAGAAATAGTAGCCAATTTCGTTTCCTGAATAAAGATAACATCCACCTTCTCTCTTCGAACAATGTCCCCACAATCTTTCCTTTTAGCAATACTCCCCAAGCCTCTAACATTATAGGATGTAACAATCATGGATTACCTGTATTGGGCTCGCCTAGAATCACATTGTCTCCCTTAGGATCGCAAAACTCGATAATCTGTGTTGCCATCTGCCGATCTTGAAGACTACTGGTCAGACCCAAATCCTTTCCCAGCTGCCAAATTTTGAGGTCTTCTTTGATTCTTTTCTCATCATCTGCCTTACTGGGCTCACCTCCACGATGAATTTCGGTGGTCTCCAAGTCGGGCTCCGCGCTGGTCCCCTATTCCAAATTTGCGATAAAGGAATTCCAATTCTTTTTTTCTTTCATCTTTGCTTTGAGACGATATGTTTTTTTTGCTCTCTTGGCCGCAGCTTTGTCAGAGACTCTCCCGAATTTGAGAGTGTTGCCAGTATGCGAGGATTTAAGGGTTTCCTCGTTCATCGGATTTGAAGGTCCTGCAGACCCTTCCTCTCTTGTCTTCTTCGAGTCCAGAGCTGCCGCATTAGAATCAGAGGTCTCAGAATTCCGGCCAAGGTCACCTTCAATGCTTCCACCGCTTCCTTGTGTCAAGGCTGTCGCCGAAACCTTGCTCAGAGCAGGGGTTTCGGACTTACTCAGATCTGCATCTCTAATTTGCGTACCTTGAGTCAAAATAGCGTTTGGGTGCGTTCCTTGAGTCAAAACAGCGTTTGGGTCGGATGGGGTTATTGAGAGGCCTTCTAGAACGGCCCCACAATCCAAAACAAGGCGCAGCCCAACTTCCGGCCCACCTTCAGCAGAAAACACGTCAGGGCTCCTTAGTAGGTCCAGCGGTTGGATAACCCCCTCATTTAACTGTTCATCATTGCAAATCTTGGAATTTTCACCACCCGCCGTAATGCATGCAGGAAACGAGGAGACTCTTGCCTGGGAAACTGAATCGACCCCATCGGAATCCTCGGAACTCTCGGACCCATCGATGCATGCCGCTGCCGTTGAGGATGGAAATCCTTCGCAAATCCAATCGGAATCGGAATCTGACACCCCACCTCCGCTCTCCCCAACAGTTAGTCTACAGCACGAGTTCGAAAATTCTTCAACACGAATCTGGAAGGAAGCTCCATTGATAACACACTCGATAATTCGGTCGATGGAGTTTAGACCGGTTGAGATTTGAACTACAGCTTGATCAAGATTGTTCCTTTGCTGAGTGTCCTCGTCAATTTTGAGCAGCAATCCGAATTTCGCCGTCGTGACCCCGAAGAATCTTGGGTTCCAGGCATGCACCGGAACCCCAGTCCATCTCGTCCACACTACTCTCTGTGTATTCACGTCCACGGATTGCCAAGGACGACACCATTGAAACCAGAAGGTCTGTCACTCGTTGAGTTCCTCCAAACACTTCTCAACTGATTGATCGTTAATACTCTGAAGGAGGACAAGATTTCCCCCCATCGAAGTCACTTTAATAACCCCGACACTCTCACAGTTGATTTTCTCTCTGATATCCTCCCACACGAACTCATTTTTAATGAATCTCGTGAAAGCTCCATGCAGCCACTGAACCTCCTCTTCCGTCGTTTGGAACAGAGTGGTTTCATCTGCCAATGGTTCCGAAGACTTCATCCCAGTAAGAATCTCTTTGAAGGAGACTCCCACGTTCCTTGTTCGCGGGGCAATCGTGGCTTTCGAAGTCTCGACCCTCTTCTTTCCTTTTTCCGACTCGGCCCCATCGTCACTCGAGAGCTCTCTCTTCCTTCCAAACCGCGGTAAGTAAACTCTCATCTTGAAGCTCTCAATCCATAAACAATTCAACCTCTCAAGCAAGTCGTTTTGATTGTCAACCTTCTCAAACCTAACAAAACCGAAAGGCTTCCCCTTGATATCCCTTTTCTTTGGACAGTAAATGTCAAGCGGTTTCAAAACCGTCTCGAACTTTCTTCTCAAGAAATCGATGCTGCAGTCTGTTGGAATATTGTTGAAGAAGAATGTCAGCACGTTGTCTTTCTCCTCCTGCCTCCAATGCCTTCTCTCTCCCCAGTTATTGTTATGTTGAGTAAGCCCCGCTGCCTGGCGCTCCCAACCATCGGCTCTCCAAGTTTTTGTGTTTTGGTTCCTAGGGTTTGGTGAATGTGTCTGCCTCGCCGGTGGAAACTCGGCACTGGGACGGCGTCCGACCCCTCTCTTCCTGACTTCTCTCCAAATGATTAATATATATTTCATCTTATATCATATTAATATCATGTTTGGTAGAATGCATTAATATCTGGTGGCCTCTCTTAAAATCTCGATCCCACGAGATATTCTTTGTTGGTTTGCGGAGGAGATAGAGGAGGAGGATGTTGATTTATTTTGTGTTGGTTGTGGGAGGAAAGAATCCAGCTGGGGGAGGAGATATGCTGGAAAGTTTGGTCCTGTTCTTGGCTAATTTCCAGGAAGCTCGTTTCAAGGCTGATGCTCATCTTCAATTGCTTCCTAAAGAAGGAGCGAAAAACTGGATTCCCCCAAAGAAAAACACTTTCCGGTTGGATGTGGATGTTGCTTGCCGGAATGGTGCATGGAAGCTATGCAGGTGTCGGTCTTGTTGTTCGAGACTGGAGAGGGATGGTGATTGTGGCCGGAGCTCAGCGTATTGGGTGTCCGAATACTTTGATGGGTGAGCTTCAGGCCATGCTCATCGGGATTGGATATTGCTTATAGAACGTTATTGGGCTTGTGCTCGTTTATTCGGACTCTCTACTTGCTATTCATGTGGTCCACGATGACAGAGTTAGTTTCGAGGCGTTATGCGATGATCTTCAGTCGGCTTTTACTCACGCGAAGAATTCTTGTGTTTGGGACTTTCGTCATGTCCGTAGAGAAGCACTTATTCTTAGCGAATTTCGCTATTTCTTATGCCGATGTAAATATCTGGAAGTCTGATTTCCCGAGCTAGCTTCTTGATTTGATTCATTGGGATCTTATTTATATTTTTTATTTTATTCTTAATTATGTTATTAATTATATGTGTAACAATGACACGAGTAACTTGCGTACTGTGGGAATCATATGTTGATGAACTCAATATATTTATGGAAAGCAAGTCAAGTGAAGATAAAAAGAGTCAGTAATGACAGTTTTACAATTTGCTATATTATTAACATTTAGAGGTTCATATTTCATTAATCAGTTACAATATTCATATATTAATATTCAACTAAGCTAACTTTATAAAGTTTTTCTCACAATTTAAATTTATTTTTGGGTGTAACTAAAGTTTCCACAATAAAGATCTTTCAGAAGTTGATTAAGATAGTGATGATCTACGGTTATCATCAAGAAAGACAATGAAGAAGTACTCTCTAGATTCAGTGTACCATTAAACTGTACGAAAACTTTACATATATGCAACAAGATCAACCAAGATAATGATTCAACTAAACTCCTCGAAAAGACAAAGCTTATTATTTAGGATGATACATCAATGACACACAAATACTTCTTTGGTGCGCTCGATAGAAGTCTAAGGCGAAAATAAGATTGTAGTGTAAAAGTGTGTGGGTCATAATCATTATCGAAAATATAAACAGGTAAATATTAATAAGACACCCCCAATAAGGAACTTAAATTAAATAAAGTGTAATCATGCTTCTAAAAAATATTGATTCATCTAATTATGAACTTTGTAATGACACTAGGCAACTTGGGGAACACGTAATTGAAGGCAAAATCATTTTAGAAAAAAGTGCGGGTAAAAAGTTTCCTATAGCCATAATAATTATGAGTCTCTATGAGTGTTTGTTTTGCTATGACATTAAACAAGAGTCGGCAACAATCTCTTTCGAAGGTAAGATTATAACTACCGAAATTTATGTTTACTCATGGACAACTGTACGTGACAATATCAAAAACTACTAGAAAAAAAATGTCTAAAGATTTTAGTACGTGTCTATGTGATGAGAGTGAACATATGCATAATAGAACAATTAATGTGGTGTATGATGAAAATTTTGATAGATTACGAGGTAATAATACATTTAATAATTTATTCAGACTTTGTAAGTTGAATTGATACTATTTTTTTTTTCAGTGACTGATTGCAGCTACAAACATCTAATTTAGGTAAATTTCAAATAAATATTATAGTTTCTATTTTAAAATTTTGTGGATTAGTATTGTCCTTAAATATACATTTCATAAGACATCTAATTTAGATCATATAAAAAAATATTTTTTTTAAAACTATTTCATTCAATACTCTAATTTAGTAAAATACTATTATTTATGACAAAATATTAAATAATTCCACGTTATTTTATAAATTTATATAATAACGAATCCCGTCAAATTTTCAGGGGCATCTAACTAGTTTTGATAAAAACATACAGAATTTTGCGAGGCGTCATCGCAAGAACATTAAATTATTTCAGTAGAAAATTGCATTATTCGGACGACGAACAATCCTCGGATTAATAGAGTTATTAGTAGTTAGTCAGTGTCACGAATTTGACCACAATTACGTCCAAATTCATCTGTGGCGCAATCGAAGTAAAAGCCTAAACCAGACGTGCATGATTGAGGCAAACATACATTCTTGTTGTGTTAGTATCCGGTGGAGATTGATATAGAATAGTGCAGCGTGAATATCCACCACAACCTTGTCCACATACACTTACTTCAATCATGATCTCACTTCTTACATCATTATCACATCATTTAAAAAAAAAAAAATCGCTTCAATTACTATTCACGAAACTTATAATTAAGAAAAATGCAATTTGAAGACCTTTATTATGGAGGGATTGTAGATAAATATGAGTGAAAATTTAAAATATCTACGCCCATTTGTATCTGTACGAAAAATATTCACTTTTATAAACATAATATGTATTCTATATCTAAATAATTTTTTTTAATATTTTAATTATTATTATACTTGAGAGATAACACCTTATATATTTCTCACATATTCTAAAAAAAAGAACAATTTGATGTTAATCAATCAAAATTCATCTAAATATAATCATTCTTAATACTTAGTTAAAAATTAAAATTAATCTACATTTTTTTTATAAAAAAGTTAAAAGTCGCATGCGTAACAAAGGGGCTGAATACCCAAAAGAACATTTTTCCCTATTAAAATTACTCAAATTAGTTAATTATTAAATAGATTAAATGATGAGATAGCTGGATTTAATTAAATATTGAATAATTAGTCCAAAAAAATTTGAATAATTGAGTGATTAGATAATTGGACCTATTAGAGATTAGAGATAATATGTCCAACGTCATTTAATTCATACTCCCTTCGTCCCAACTTTAAGTATCCATTTGAAAGTGACACATGCTTTAATAAAATTGTTGGATGTCTTGTGAGTGGAATAAGGGTTTACATTTTATGTTAGTGTTAAAATATTGAAGTGGAGCAAGAGTTCCATATAGTTTTACTAAAAATATAAATGGATATCAAAATGTGAGACGGTTAAAAAAGGAAAGATGAATACTAAAACCGGGAAGGGAGAATAGCATTTTATAGGTACGCGTGAGAGGGTTAGTTACGTAATTTACGATCCAGAATGGCAGTACCGACCTATATATAAGTGGTGCCGAAACTATAGTTAGGAGAGTGAGTGAGTGTGTTGTTATTGTATAATCTGAGAGGAAGATGGCGGAGAAAAGCAAGATTCTGATAATAGGTGGAACGGGGTACATCGGTAAATTCATTGTGGAAGCCAGCGCCAAATCCGGCCACCCTACCTTTGCTTTGCTGAGAGAGGCCACCATCTCCGACCCCGCCAAAGCTCCTCTCGTCCAAGGCTTTAAGGAATCTGGTGTCACCCTTCTCACTGTATGTATATACATAATGTGTGTGTGTGTGTGTGAATGCGTGTGTGTTTATTTGGTGGTGTGCGCGTGCAGGGTGATCTGAACGATCACGAGAGTTTGGTGAAAGCCATAAAACAAGTGGATGTTGTTATATCTACAGTAGGGCAGCTGCAGTTGGGCGATCAAGTTAAGATCATCGCCGCCATTAAAGAAGCTGGAAATGTGAAGGTAATTGTCCGAGATTAACGCATTGCAATTTGCACACACTGATTTTGTTTTAATATTGGGATCAGAGGTTCTTGCCCTCGGAATTCGGGAACGACGTGGATCGCACGCGCGCGGTGGAGCCCGCCAAATCGGCCTTCGAAACCAAGGCCAAAATCCGCAGAGCTATTGAGGCGGAAGCCATTCCTTACACCTACGTGTCGTCCAACTACTTCGCCGGATATTCGCTGCCCACGCTGGCGCAGCCGGGCGCCTACGCTCCCCCGCCGCCCAGGGACAAAGTTGTCATTTACGGCGACGGAAATGCTAAAGGTAATCCAAATTCTTGGTATGTGGTCAATGGGTGGGTTTTACCCGGACCAGAACCAGAACCGTTCATTACCCGTTGAGCTATAAGCAATGGTTCTGGTTCTAGTTCTAGACCCGACCCATTTAGACCCTAAACCTGACGGGTCCAGATCCGACCCGACCCGTTTGTTATGGGTCCAGTCCGACCCGACCTATTTTGCTGCTAACCCACCACCACCCACCCCTCCATTTTTTTTTTTTTTAAATTTTTCCTCCCCAATCCCACCCCAGCCCCGCCACCCCCACCCCCCCCTCCAAATTTTTTTTTTTTTTTTCAAAAAATTTTCCTCCCCAATTCCACCCCAGCCCTGCCACCCCCACCCACCCCACCCACCCCCCACCCACCCCTCCAAATTTTTTTTTTTTAATTTTTTTTAAAAATTTTTCCTCCCCAATCCCACCCCAGCCCCGCCAACCCCACCCACCCCCCACCCCCCCCCTCCAAATTTTTTTTTTTTTTTTTTAAAAATTTCCTCCCCAATTCCACCCCAGCCCCGCCACCCCCACCCACCCCCACCCCCCCTCCAAAAAAAAATTTTTTAAATTTTTTTTTTTAATTTTTCCTCCCCAGCCCCACCCCAGCCCCGCCACCCCCACCCACCCCCACCCAAAAATTTTTTTAATTTTTTTTAAATTTAAAAAAAAATTAATTTTTTTTAATTAAAAAAAAATTTGGAGGGGGGGTTGGGGTGGGGTGGGGGTGGGTGGGGTGGGTGGGGGTGGCGGGGCTGGGGTGGAATTGAGGAGGAAATTTTTTAAAAAATTAAAAAAAAAATTTGGGGGGGGGGGTGAGGGGGGGGGTGGGGGTGGGTGGGGGTGGCGGGGCTGGGGTGGAATTGGGGAGGAATTTTTTTTTTAAAAAATTTAAAAAAAAAAAATTTTTTGGAGGGGGGGTGGGGTGGGGGTGGCGGGGCTGGGGTGGGGTGGAATTGAGGAGGAAATTTTTTTTAAAAATTAAAAAAAAAATTGGGGGGGGTGAGGGGGGGGTGGGGTGTGGGTGGGGGTGGGGTGGAATTGGGGAGGAAATTTTTTTAAAAAAATTTAAAAAAAAAATTTTTTTTGGAGGGGGGGTGGGGGTGGCGGGGCTTTGGGGTGGAATTGGGGAGGAAATTTTTTTTAAAAAATTTAAAAAAAAAAAATTGGAGGGGGGGTGTGGGGGGTGGGTGGGGGTGGCGGGGCTGGGGTGGAATTGGGGAGGAAAATTTTAAAAAAAATTAAAAAAAAAAATTTGGAGGTGGGGGGTGGGTGGGGGTGGGGGTGGCTGGGTCTTGGTCATGAGACCATGGGCTTTTTTAAGTTTGGTAATGGGTATTATTGGGTCTATGGGTCTTATAATACCCATGGGTAATTAACCTACCCACACCCATTAATTTTTCACTTAATGGTCTGGTCCGGTGTGGATCCATTAAGCAATGGATCGGTTCTGGTTCCGGAACCGTAACAATTTTAATGGTTCTGGTCCGGATAAAACCCACCCATTGACATCCCTATGTGGGATCATAATTTTTTGACTTGTTATAAGTGGTGTTGAGTAGAGACAGAGCATCACCTTTTCTCTCTCTCAAAATGAAATGCTTGTGGAATAGTCTTAATATGTTCATGACTTTATCTTATCTTGTGACTGAGCCTCAGATGTAAAAGTAGAAACTAAATTGTATATGTATTGACACCATGAATGAATACAAATTAAATAACAACACGACATTTATAATTTTATTGGTGCATGCTTTCTAGCTAAAATTCAGATTAAATGATGGTGACCATTCTCATTGATACATTTGGATTTAGCTGTGTTCAACGAAGAGCATGACATTGGCACATACACCATCAAAGCTGTGGATGATCCAAGAACCTTGAACAAGATCCTCTACATCAAGCCTCCCAAGAACACGTATTCGTTCAATGAGCTCGTTGCTCTGTGGGAGAAGAAGATCGGCAAAACTCTCGAGAAGGAGTACATCCCAGAAGATCAACTCTTGAAGAAGATTGAAGGTGACTTGACTCCTAATATAATTCATCTTTATTTGTGATGGATCTAGATACTAATCCATATACGTATATATATGTTGTAGAATCCCCAATTCCTGTGAACATCATACTATCCATCAACCACTCCATATTTGTGAAGGGCGACCAAACCTACTTCACAATCGAACCCTCCTTTGGTGTTGAGGCTTCGGAGCTGTATCCAGATGTCAGCTACACCACTGTCGAGGACTTCCTTCATCAGTTTGTCTGAGAATTCAACATCGGAGCTTACATTGTGTCGCTTTCTTCATTAATGCCCATTGCTTATAAATAAGTGTGTTTCCTAATCGTCTCATTTCACTTGTTAATTTGATGCTACTATGTTTTCTTGGTCTCTCTTCTACACTTCACATGTAAGCTCTCTATCATCAAATCATATCCCCATTTGCCTTTTGATGTTGGATCACTTCTTATATGATTGTTTTGCATCTACGTGGAATATTGCTGCTACATATATACTCCTTCCGTCCCACGAATCTTGACACGTTTAGTTTCGGCACGGGAATTAAGGAGTTGTAGATTAGTGTTTTAAGACCATCTTTATTCACGACTCCACCGACCGGTCAACAGATAAGACAAATGTTTGATTGAAAATAAAATAATGACATATTTTTAACATCACAACCGATTGTAAAAAACATGTTATGACCGACTTGTACCACAACCTAATTTGTCAAATGGAGTTATGGCATTTGGCATTTTATTATTGAAAAAATACAATAAACAATAATAAAAGAATAAAATATATTAGGTTGGTGTAGGTTATTGATAAAGTAAAAAAATAAAAAAGTTGAATTGAATTATATTTATAGGTTGTATATGTGGAAGAAAGAGAAATTATTTTTTATTAAAAAGTTGGGTTGATGAAGGTTATTGATAAATATGGTCTAAGTGTATATATAATAAAGTATAAAAGTGATAAAGTAGGAGAGAGAAGATAATAAAAGTGATAAAATAGGAGAGAAAATATAATAATTATTACCTTATTTGGAAATGTATCAAGATTCATGGGACGGCCAAAAAAGGAATACATGTCAAGATTCGTGGGACGAAGCGAGTATATATTAATTCCATTTAATAAGGACTAATAATTCAATAATTGACTATATATTCTCGAAACAGAGTATACAAGTATATATAGAGACGTAAAAATGTGTTTTGCGTATATATAACTACTAGAGATCTCAATTTAGTTTTAAAATATAATGGATTGCCCAAATAAATCGATAATAAGAGGGTGACTCATAAAATTCAGTTCAAATGTCGAAATAGCCCTAGCTAGCCTGAAAGCTAGGTGGGTTGACTTAATTTAACTATATTTTTTCTATTATTTAGTTGCCAAACCTTGTTACTTTACTTTTAATTAGATATTAAGATTTTGGCGTTTGTGGAATGTATTTTGCTTTTCTTCAATTATTATTGAAAAAAACTAGTAATTTATGATATATATATATATATATATATATATATATATATATATAGGGTTAGGTTTTATTGAGAAGCTCAAATGTGTTGAGAAGTTGAGAAGCAATCCAATAGATGAATATGTCAATTAGTTTTTATGAACGCGGGTTTGATTTGGGGTTCGATCCTTGGCGATGACGTATTTTTTAACAAATTAAATAGATTCGTATGTTCGTCACTTATATTTGGTATGTTCAAAGAATTTATTGATCTGGGATCTAATTGTCATGTTCATCAAAATGTACTGACATGTTCATCTATTAGATTGCTTCTCAACTTCTCAACACATTTGAGCTTCTCAATTGAACCACTTCCTATATATATATATATATATATATATATATATATATCCATCTCGTACCTATAACAAAGTTACTTATTAGTTAGAAATGTGTAAGTTTATGTTAAAATGATACTCATTTTTGTAAGGTTACTTATCAATTCTTACGTAAGTTTATTTTATTTTAAAATGACACTCATTTTTTTCCATTTAAAACGAGGTGAATCTTGATTGGAAAAACACAAAGTATTTTTTCTTATAAAAATATGGCTATTAAGAAAAATTCACACGTCAAAAATATTTCGTAAACTAGTTGGCCCGACTAATTAGCACGAAATAAGATTTATGATCGATTAGAATAGAAAAAATCTAGTACGTTCGAAAAAAATTTGATTGACTCAAATCAGAAGTAATTCAAAATTAAATGAACTGTATCGAAACTAAGTGAGTTGACCTGATTAAATTAGTTACATTACATTAACTTGATGTTATTAGTTAGTAACATAAAATTAATCTACATAAATTACATTAGTACTAGATTAAATTATGAATTTGATGTCAGTTTTTAAAATCATTAAAATAATAATTAGTTGTGTGTTGTGACGACTGAAAGTCGAGTTGCTAGTTGAAAGGGCCCTTTCGAAAGTGCTCCTATAATCCATTGATAGCAACGTGACAGATGCCATGGGATTTTATTGCTAGAAGTAAATGTGATACAAATACAATAATTGATTAGAGCGAGTTGTGAATTCTTTTCTTTTTGGAGATGTTGTCTTTTGAGCTGGAAATTAAACCGTTGAGAATTTGCAACATTTGGCCATTTGGGCATCAATGTGTTTGTGGGTGGCACGCTGCCATCAAGAGCTTCTTGACTTGGTATGGGATGCCCCATCCTTTCTTACCTTAATTAACACGCATCGACTATATTATATATAGATATATATTGGGGTAAGGTTAGGCTATAAATTTATTTTAAAATATAAATTACGAATTATAAATATATGATGATTTTCTGTGAAAAATAGTAAGTTTAAAAAAAATAGAATTTTTATTCCGTAAAATTTGAATTCATGATCACAAATTCATTCTACAAAATGATAAAATGCTATAGATCTCTACAATGTAAAAACTAAAAATAATTCCTAATCTATGGAGTATTTTAAATTAAAATTTTATTTTATCCAATCCTTTTTTCTCTCTCTATTTATACACATTTCACTGAACAACTCAACCAGGTATGCACCAATTAGGCAAGGGCAAGTATTTCCGAGTGGGAGCATCGTGGGAGCATCTTTTGTACATATAATTATGGTTACTTGCGTGAGCAAAAGGGAGGGGAAATGCTTGCTTCACTTTGAAGGATGATTGCCAAATTCAAATGCGAGAATATTATATTTACTTGATGGTTAAATTATTTATCAAGCCTAACTTGTAATTTATAAATCTAGGGTTACATGGGATTATCATTTCAATTTTCTAATTAATGTGGTAGCTGACACAGATACTATGTTAATTTGAAATTGACAGTTTATGTATATCTAAAAAAGAGGTTCGTATGTCCCCAAGAGGACACCAAGCGGTGCGACCTCCTATGTGTGAACAGTGAGGTCCCGGATTCAAACCTCACTGCTCCCCCTCCCCAACTCCTCCAAGTCAAAAAAAAGAAAAGAGGTTCGTATAATTTGGAGCGTTGATCTGTTGTGCTTTATTATACATGTCATCGAAAATATATACTTACTTTGGTGTATTCTGTGATGTTCCACAATCCAATTATGACAATTTCCCTCTAAAGTTTACTTTTGTTCGAAGAATAATTGAACAAAGCAATTTTGTTTTGGCGTAGGTGGAGCTGAGATTTATCTCATCCTTCCAAAATACGAAGATCTAACCCTCATATACCACTACAAGAAATTTGTTAATAGACAATATAATATACTCCCTCCGTCCGCGATATCGTTTCTACATTTGTCATTTCGGTCCGTCCGTGATATCGTTTCCACTCCACAAACTTCCACTCACAACAATAATAGGATCCAAACTCCACTCACTACAATATCCACTACTATTCATCGCTTTTCTTAAAACCCGCGACATCCACAATATAGAAACGATATCGCAGACGGAGAGAGTAGATAATAGGTTTCGAAAATTATTATTTATACGCTAATAAACAATAATTTTTAGCTTAGTCATTGTCTATGTTCGAGAATTTAGACGACAGACCCCTAAAATCGTTGTTTATGATCGACAGCAGCTAGAACGCACCACAGGCCCGGCCCAAAATTATTGTATGTTGTCTATTACCACCCCATATAGATGACAAGTCCTAAAAATATTGTCTATAAGCATATTAGACAAAAAAATTTGAGGCATGTTGTCTATTACCACCCCACGTAGACGACAATTGAAACCGTTGGTCTACAAGTATATTAGACAATTTTTTGGGGTCTATTGTCTTTTTAGTATTAATGTATGTATTTTTAGCTTTTTATACTCCCTCTGTCCACGATATCGTTTCCACTTTGTAGATGACAGAGTTTTAAGAAAATAGTAGGTAATAGTGGGTATTGTTGTGAGTGGAGTTTGAGTCCCCCTATTATTGTGATTTGTGAGTGGGATTTGTGGACCCTATTACTATAAATGGAAGTGAAAACGATATCGTGAACGGACCAAAATGACAGAGATGGAAACGGGGTATCATGGACGAAGTGCGTGTGAGTTTTTAGCATTAATGAAATATATATTCGAAAAAGCAGAAAAATTAAATACAATTGCAAAAAAATATTTTAACATAAGAAATAGACAACACGCAAAAAAAAATTATATTTATTAACAAATAGACAACATGCAAAAAATTAATGTCTATCAACAAATAGACAACGTCAGAAAACTGTTGTCTATACATATAAAAAAAATTCTTATCTTTAATCAAATAGTCATCAGTTTTCTAACCATTGTGTATTTCAATATAGACGATAACCTATGCTTGTTGTCTATAAACGCCTCCACATAGATTACACCTCTCTATTAATGATAGTCATTTTTTTAATAGACAATAAATTTTGTTTGTTGTCAATTAGCGAATTTCTTGAAATTAAGAAATACTAGTATATTTATACAATTGAAAAACTAAAGATATATATTGAGTTTTTTTTTTATGAATTAAATTTGATAATCTTTAGAAAGAATCAAAATTGAGTGAGAGAGAGATAAGAGCATAGAAAAAAATTTGATGGAGAAAATATGGCGGGAAAATAAGTTGTTACAATTATGCTTTTATATACTACTAGCACACTCATTCGAATGATGCACGAAAATCAACAAAATTAAGTAACATTTTTTGTCTATTAATATTAAACATAATTTATAAGTAAAAAAAGTCAAATTACCAATAATTAATTCAACAAAAAAAACATAAAATTATATATTATGAAATATTTTATTATAGTACAATATTTGTGGTTATACTGCCATCATTTTTATCATAAAAAAATTAAAAAATTTAATTACAATCTCATACTCTTGATATGCCACATGCAAATGATGTGTGAAAACTGATTTATATATTAATTATGATTCCTAAGTTAATTCATAATACTAGTTATTATAATATGAATCATTCGTATACAGATATATACGTGACCTTGCAAAAAAAAAAAAATTGTATGCCCATTCTCCCCTTGCAAACATAAGAATATCATTAATTGATCATGGTCATATATGAGATGATTAGCAACACGTACCAAACAATGAAATTAGGAAGTTGGAGAATAAAGCACAATCTAATTTCAATCCGCTTTTCATAAATATTTCTATAAATGAATTGTTGTAAAAATTAAATAATGATCCTATAACAACAAATTAATCATACCTTCTAAGAAAGGGTATTATTTACAATTAATTAATCAAGGCAGGTAGGTAGGTGCATCTGCTCCACACAATGCAAACTCATTTTATTCCGACCAAAATGATCCCTCAACTCAACAAGAACCACACCTTCGCCGCCGCAGGTGCTGTCGCCGGTGCCACTGCCGGTACTGAAACTATTGCTTCGGCAAGAGCCTTTCTCGGCAACAATAACTTCACCCCTTCCCTGCCTTCACCTGCATCTATACATACACATACACATATACATATATACATGAGAGAGATGAAAGTATATATATATGATGGATTAAATACTAAATTAATACCATCTAATCTTGATTGAAGATTAGCAGAAGCAGCGAGGCGAACAAGCGTGGGAGTGACGGCGGTAAGCAGAGCCCAGAAAAACAAGATGACAATATAGATTCTAACATTCATTGCTGACAAAAGAATTTGGCAGCCATTGAAAAAGCTGAGGATGGAAGGGTTTTTATATAACTGCAATGGAAATCATAGTCTTAGCTGGCCATGTTTGAGAACCAATCACATTATCAGCTGCTCATTTTGGGAAATAATTTAAAGGACTATATAGGTTGCGAGTTTTATTTATTTGCTTTGGAGTTTTTATTTGGTTGTTGGAAGTTGTTGCACCAAATGTATGTGTAATATGATTTGGAATCCTTCTGTCATGGGTTTTATTGGCTAAGTCAAGGTCTAAAGCATTATGTTATTTTCCGCATATATATTTGTATATTGGGGCCGGTTACTGTGAGACTTGTATAGTTGAGATTCTTCAAAATGTTTGTTTGCCTAATTTGGGAAATGAATAATGAATCTATCTGTCTATTTTTCTACTCTTCTAAAGTTATTATTATTATTACGTTCACCAAAAATATAACACTTTTATGTAGCACAAGTTTTAATAAAATTGGTGGACATCTAAAATGACAAAAGTATCATACTTTTCATGAACTGGGGGAGTATTATTATTGATGTTGTAAAACTACATGTAATCTTGTCGATTTTGTGAAAACATTCCTAGTGGGAAAAAATTGGAGGTTCGAGATCACATTGAAAAAACTATACCTTCTACCAAAATTATAGCAAAGATTATTGCTTCCTATTATTATTTCTTACTGCAACTTCTATTGTGGATTTTACTTATAAACTACGAATTCAATTGTTTGACTCAAAGTCAATATGTTGTTATTGTTGAGCTAGGAAACAATGAAAGAATTTTCAATTAAAAACTCAAATATGCTTTCAAAACTCCAACGAACTCAGATCACAATACTTTTACTCTCTCTCTCTCTCTCGTTACAAAAGCCAACACCAATATTTATAGATTGCTATTTTGGCTGCTGTTCAACCTGAATTACCGTGGTACAACTCTCAAGGCTGGTACCACTCTCAAGGCTTAATAGTTTATAATACGTACTCCCCCGTCTCACTCTAATAAACTCATTTTTTTTTTGTATAAAAAAATTGTACTTAATCGGTGTGAACCACACCACTTTACTACCACTTTCCTACTAAAAAATAAATTTTCTTAATCTCCGTGCCCAAAAAAAGTGAGCCTATTGGAGTGAGACGGAGAGAGTATACTGTAAGGTTAATAGTGGATGTTGCACCCAACTTTTATCATTTTCCAAAAAATGTGATCACCTCACATTTTTCACTTTTAAAAACCCCCAATTTATTTTTTAAAATAAATTCAATTTATACCGCGCATTATAGAATTCGATAATAAAATAGTTTTGATGCTTAGTTGGAATATGTATATTGAAAAAAAAAAATCTCTCGTTCATCAAGTAAAATCTTCAATACCACAAGCTTTGTACCTTAGTATTCATGACCTTTATAAGGAAGAGTTACAGATGCTCGATCTTCGATCCTAAGAAGAAGAATAAGACATGTTTGGGGACGGCTGCAGAAGAACAAAGACTAGAATTGCATGGTGGGTTTAAGACCAGAAAATGCTTTTCACTATTAAAAAAAGGAACCAAATTAAAAACGAAAAGCTGAAATAAAATGAACTAGTGGTATTCACTAAGAAACTTCCATGACAAGCCCCGCCTCTCGACTCATCTTCAGATCTTCTAATGCATCAATTTGTCTCTCTGGAAATCTAGAGTGAAAGGGATTTTTCAAATACTAAAAAAAATTTGGAGCTCTTCCTCCACAAATAGCACCAACCAAAGTTAAACATGTGGAAAAGAAGAATCGACCGATCAAAAATGAATTAGACAAACTCCATACTCAGCCAAACCATCTTATCAGCAGGAATTTCGTGTTGCTTATGGTAAAACTGACTATCTCGACATTAACAATATACTCATCTTACATCTTACATCTTACAACGAAAAAAAAAAAGATTAATTACGATAATTACAAGCAATCTTAATTTATTCGTTACTGTCTATCAAGTTAACTTTATAAGAAGTACATGTTTCAAGTAAAATGTTATCACCTACAATTCCATTGGTACAGATTCTGCACATGAACTCAGTCCTTTGACAGACCACGGGTGCTTTGAGTTTGAGCAGGCCTTTTCCCAGTGTACCTCTGTTTTCAAATGTAAATGAAAATAATGGTAAATTAATCGAGGGCCAACGAGTGCAGAGTTACTTTCATATATATGTATATAGATAGATAGATATGTAAACCAACTTAAACATTTTAAACATTCATTACTAAGTGATCACCTGCTTTCCCAAGCTGAATGGGAGATATCTGTACTTGATCATATGAGTGATTAGCCTCTTCATTGTGAGGAAGAAAAGGAAAAACCAGTAAAAGAACAAAATGGGCCAGAACACTGGGACGTCGAACATGGAGAAGAAGGTTAAGAGGAAGGCAACACAACAAGCTTTTGTGATTGCATACCTGAAAAGAAAAGTCTTTTCAGCACCAAAAAAAAGGGAGCAAATAAACCAAAGTGAGAAAATTTATAAGCGTTTCCAGATCCTCTACTAATCTTTCGTTCCTAAAACTTACTGGGCTTTCAGATCTCTTTCGCAAGAGACATTGAAATTGCATCAAAGGCATGACTCCACTCTAATTTAATTTCCTCATTCATGCAGCTCACATATTTCTGTTATATCAATTATTAACATATAGTACTATTTTAGGAGCACTAGAATTTCAAAACAATTGCAAAAACAAAAACAAAACAAAACAAAAAAATCTTTCTTTTCTCCCGAAGCACCATTCTATCTGGTTATTAATGAATAATTGACTAAGACCAGAAAAGGAATCATGCCATGCCGAATAATCAATGATGGACAAGTACAGTTAGATTTTATATGATAAGATCGTCAAATGTAAATATTTTTCAAATATGAGTGTTACAACATACTGTGGACATCAAATTGTTCCTCTTTTAGTAAGCCAAGAAATAACAATAGGCAGAGAACAAAATCAGAAGATGGAAGAACCAAACCTTAATAAGACCAACTTGATGCTAGTACACATGCCTTAAATGTGAAACCAGATGCTAGATAGTATATCTATTTCACATTCCTTTCCATCTATTTTCTCACTACAATGCAACAGCAACTCATGAAGCATCAAACATTGGACTACACATAAAAATTGCAGCTAGAGTTGCAAATATATGTTACTAAGTAAGAAGGTGTTTGGCTAAGCTTATTTAAGAGAAGTTATAAGGTCCAACAGTTTATGAGATCTTTCAAGAGCTTATAAGATGCAACAAATTAAGAGCTTACAAGTTGTCAAAAGTGTTTGCAAAATTGAACTTACAAGCGAGAGAGAGAATATAAAATCCTTGTTAGAGAGAAATTTGAAAAGAGATGAAGTCGGAAAGGTATATGACACAAATAACAAACCATAGTAGGATTAATTTTGTGAACTAATTATTGCTTATAAGATTATGACAAAATAAGTTGTCTAGGAGTTTGTTTTGCCAAATACTTTGCAAGAGCTTATAAGCTCATAAACAGCTTAGAAGCTATTCTAAGGAGCTTATAAGCTCAGTCAACCCCCCCCCCCCCCCCCCCCCACCAACAAGAGAATGCAGCATACTAGAAGCTACTGTACATTGCCAAAGAAGGAAACAAGTAGCTTGTAAACATAGGAAAGGCATATGTATCGAACCAGAACAAAAATTCAGGAAGGCGACGGACAAAGGGCCTGAACTCCTCAGAGTCTCTAGTAGGCGAAGAAGGCCCATCCAGCATTTCTAGCTCAGGATCAACCTTGGGTGACATAAACCCGATCAACAAATTCAAGATGTAGATTGACAGGCCATATGAGATGACATAAAACCCCTGAGCATAATAAACACGCAAGATGTATATTGCTGCTGCAGCAAGTGTAACAAGCCACCTACGAGCCATATGGGGACCGGACCTATCCAAATAAAACTGAAACTTCCTCGAAAATTCATTTCTCCACTTTGCTAATGGTGACTCTGGAGCAGCAGTATCAGTCCCAACATCTTCCATTATCTTCACACTGCATTGGAATGCAGAGCAACATAAATAAATAACCATCAACAGCATCGTCAACTAGTGAAAGAGTGAACCCCAATATATGAAAATAGTCTTTACAAGTAAATTGTTTCTGCACAGCAATAACAACATTGACAAAGCATAAATTGTTCTTCACAATTCTTTCTAAGTTCAGTAATTCCACAAGACGTTTGCAAATTTAACACACCACACACACAAAGATGAATAAAAGCTAAGCCCTCCGCTGCCGGTGAAGCAAGAAAATATAGAAGAGAATTAGCATATTTAATTGCATAACCAACTCGAATTGATAAACGATTTCAACAACACTAAAATCAGGTACCATGAAAGAGTTTAATTAGCCTGTAATTACCCCGATTAGTGCAATTACTTTTAGAAATCCAAAGTAACTGCACAAATTCTTCAGAATGAATTACCTCGTAATCAGCAATTCGTTTCAAAATATGTCCGTATTAACTACAACTGTAACAGAGAGGGAATCGGCATAAACATTCTAGAAGAAATATGCATAAACATAGAGAGCCGACCTCAACTTTATGGGAGAAATGGTGTAACAACGAAGTAAACAAATGGCTTGCGAACTTGTTTTTACGGCAAAATTTTCACTACTTCATTTTTGGTCTGTAACGAGTAAATTAATTTCACCGGGTAGTAATTGTGAATAGTAATTTCATTCGTTTTATGTATTTACATTATTGCCCCTACATTAAACTACTACTCATCTCTTTTTTTTAAAAAAAAAATACTAACAAAATGTTCCAAATCCAAACAACAATAAATTCAGCACAAACGTATCGAAATTATGAACAAAGCATCAAAGTAACGGCAATTTGGTGCTTAATGGTTTCTGATGAGTTTTATACTCCCTCCGCTCCGGTAAATATAATCTTAACAAGGAGTGACGTAAATTTTAATAAAAATGATTAAGAAGGTATTTGGCTAAGCTTACTTTAAAAAACTTTGATGCTTATAAGCTAGAGCTATAACTTTTAGTTAATGAGAAAAAAATTTGTTAAAGAGAAAAAATCAAATAAAAATAAAATTAGAATGATATGATTAAAATAAAAATTATAGTTGAGTTATTTTTATAAAATGAATGTTGCTTATAAGATAATGAAAAATAAGTTGGGATAGAAAAACTTATTTTTTGTGAGCTTATAAATAAGTTTTAAATATAAATTCTATAAGAACTTATTTTGCGAAATACTTTAAAAAAATTATAAGCTATAAACAACTTATAAACTATTTTAAAGAACAGCACTCCCAGCAGAAATCCCAAAATTATGCTCATATATTCTTCCCTAAAACTTCCCTATTTAATTTTAGGATCTCGATTTTATAAATGCATACACCAGATCTCCTATTTTCTACATAAAAATAATAATTATGTGTGGGCCCTACTAATTATAAGCTTAAAATAAATTTATGGTGGGTGTAAATTTAAGATTGAATTTAGGTAGGTGCAATTTTTTTGTGGGCCCCATCCAATTTAGGGGATCTGCTGGATGTATTTTTTTATCTCATTTTCAATTATTTTAGCCTAAATTTAGAGTTAGTGATGTATTTAGGTGATCTGTTGGGAGTGCTCTTACAAGCTCCCTAAACCTTCTTAGTTTCCACATTTTAGGATGAGATACGTAGGGAGTATGCTTTAATTTATGTGGATATATTTTTTTTTTTTAATTTCGTCATTGCGAGAATACGAGTGAAAGCTACGATTAACCCAAATAAAAATGTGTGAAAATGAAAAATGTAGAGTGAATCCCCAATTTACCCCGTAAATCGTTGGCTCTCCGTTCTTGCCCTATTCAATTGTGCCTTTCAGAGTCTCAAGAGCAGCTGCAGAATCCATTAAATTAGAGCAGAATCACACCCCCCCTTTCAATCTCAACTCATTCTTAGATCATACACTGCACAAGCAGCAAACCCACGTAATTCCGTCGAAATGGGGACCCTAGGAAGAGTGGTGTACACGTTGGGGAGTTGGATTCGGCATACGGGTCAAGCCATGGATCGAGTCGGTTCCACCTTCCAGGCAGGCTACTATATCCAGGATCATAGTAAGTCCTTTCTTGTTCGTTTGCAGTTATTATTTTCCACTATTTCTGATCCTTTGTTTTGTATGTGAGATGAGGAATGTCAATGTTTTGAATTCCTTTTTACAATATGCCGTTAACTCGTTTGTTGGGGAAACAAAAATTGCGGATTTTATATTTTTCGAGCTCTGTAGATGGAGATGTGGATGAACGAATTTCCATTAGAAATGGGAAATGTCGGACAGAAGACAGGAAAATGGGGCTGTCTTGATCTTCTTCGTTACTGTGAAAATTCGTGCTTTGATGCCTAATTCGACATTTCAATTGCTTTTTTATTGGGAGCTACCCACGCTAATAGCCTAATACTAGTAACTAATTGTTTCATTACACAATGCTGAAAATGGTTGTTGCATTATAGAGCAGTCTAAAGGTCTGCACGGAGCGAGGCATGAATCATTCATATGGGAACATGTATTGAATACATTGTATTGGTCAATGATGACATGGGTCAGACTATAAATTGTGTTCATCAGTGTTGTCTTCAGATGACATTTAAGTCTATTGTGAGATTATTAGGTGAGAAAAGTGTTAGAAAGTTAAGCGAAGTAAAAGATTAAATAATATTATCTGTGATGCATTACAAAGTCATCTGTCACACGTATGTCTTCCTCCAAATCGGTGCATCTTGTGCAGGAACCAATCTGAAGACCTTGAATGCAGTTTCTTGCACTCTTCATTTTCCCCCTGGTTTGAGGTATTAGTATAGAGCCAGAAGAGAGTTTGGCATACAATGGGCTGCCCCTTACTCGATCTCTAATATATGTTGCAGTAATTAGCTATCAGATAGAGTGTCCTAGTTGCTGCAGAGTGCAGACAAAGTTCATGGCCTATTCAGATAGAGTTTCACTGGATTTCTGTATGGTCAGGCATTTTAGCTGAAATTTCTGCTGCCGTAAGCTTATAGTCCTTTATACAAGGTTTGCTAGTGAAAAATGCTTTAGGAAAAAGTGGATAGCTCGACAGGCATGCATTTGGTCTATAAATGCAGTTGAAGAACATAAAGAGAAGAGGAATAGAATAATTTGACAGGCATGCATTGGGTATATAGATGCAGTTGAAGAATGGAATGAGAAGTTCAAAAACAATATTGAGGCATGTTGAATGAAATTTATTACTCGTAGCAGTCCTAATCACTCGTAGATGTTAGAATTAAGTTCTGGGACACACGTGGACACTACATGAATGTAGATATTCAAGCCCTTGTATATCCCTTACACGAACTTGTCTATGTTTATGCTCCGTTTTAGTATGAATATGGTTGAGTTAGTTGCTTAGTTTTGCATTTTCTTAGGTCAGGAGTTGAGAAGATGAAATGAGAATTGAGGCTGGCATTTCTCACTTGTCCTGTTGATAAACAAAGCAGAAAATTAAGGCGTGTCAGGCTAAGTGTTTACCGTTTTTTGGTGGGAAAATGGTTAAAATACACTAACCCTAATGTTTGCAATGGGTACCATCATAGCCTGAAATATTAAGCATTTTTTTACATGAATGGCTTGGCTTCTTAGCCCAGAAAGTTTAAAACACAAATATGTGGACGAATGGATGTGGATGGGAGCATTTTGATATTATTCTTATATAATGTTTCTTTTGAAGGGAACATGGTATGCTCTATTCAGATTTCACCTTTATGTCTGATGCTTGGTAACCATAATTTCAGGGATATTTTCATTGGATCTGCTTTTGTTTTGTATACAGATTATTTTTCTCGCGTATCTTATACCTTTCATATTTTTGTCTTTTCTAGCAATGAGCTTTTTGATAATGTCTGGCATCTCATTGAGGCATGGATTTATGCTTCTAAATTTTGAGCTTATTTATATCTGCAGTTCATGATGCACATTCTTCTTAACATCTTCAATATTCCATTCTCTCACTTTTTAGGTTTACTTGTTATATCAGTGACTTTGATCTCATAAGACTTTATTTTCAGTTTCTAAGCACCGGACACTGATGAACATCTATGATAAATCTCCGGTCGTGGATAAGGATGCATTTATTGCCCCAAGTGCCTCTGTCATTGGGGATGTTCAGGTGGGCCAAGGATCATCGATATGGTATGGATCTGTCCTTCGAGGTACGCACCTTACAAAGTCATATCGAATCGACTAAGATTGTTCTGTCGATATTGATCTGAGTGAAACATAGTCCTGTCCTGTGTTTTAGTTTCCTAGTTCTGAGATTCTGGGATTTGCAGCCTCTGTTTCTGCCGTGTTTATATTTTTCTCTATAGAAATTTAACCTAGGTGTTGCTGCAAAGGCAATGGGCAAGTTACACCTCTTTTTTGTGGTTAAGTGATCTTTTTTTGTATGAAAAATTTGTCAGGATTGATAAAGAAGGGTATCAGTAAAAGATCACTGTCAGTAACAAGTCCTCAAAATCAAAGTTTGATCAATTATAAAGCACTCGCCTTGTGCCTAATGAGTGATGAGTTAAAATGTTTATTGAACTGTTTAGAGAAGTAAAGTGTTGGACCATATAAAATAGTAAAGTCTTGTGTCCTATAAAGTACTCTTGTGCACTGGTTGACAAACCCCAGGCTTATACAGTCAATTTATGAACATACTGGTTGGGTTCTATGGAAGCGAACAGCAACATAGTCATCGAGAATTTATGATTCTGAAGTTTATGCTAATTTGGAATGAGTATAGTATAGCCCTTACATTCACCGCGGTCAAATATTTCCAACATGAGATTTGAATATATATAAATTATAAAGAGATGATTCGTACTTTGCTTAACTGGTGAAGAATAGATGAAATTTCAAAGAAAAAACAAAGTGACTTTCAGTATGATGGAAGATATATATATATATATATATGTGATTTGTATCATCATTTAGTGACAATTAGAAAAAGTAAAGAGGGGCAGAAAACAATTTCAGTTAGCTTAATCAGTATGTGGATTATCTATTCTCAAGATTAAATAACAGATAAGAAACTGCCTCTCGGTTGAATTTACTTGGAGAGACATTGTAGATATTCTATAAAAACTTGAATCGAGGAGTAAAGCACCCTGCCTAAATGTAGAAACCTGTAAGGACCCCTCATCTTTTTGAGTTAAGGTGGTCCATGGAAAAATGATTAACTTGTTGGACTTCTTCAGATTCTCCATTTTTTCTCGCTGACCTGTTTCTTGATTTCATTTGCAGTGCTCGAGCTAAGTTTCTGTTACCGCATTTGCACAATTTAACATAATGAATATCCCGTCCCTTAGTTCTCATCTTACTGCACTTCATATGCTAATGCTTTCTCATACTGCAACCAATTTTCAGATGTCTACTCTAGATGATGATGATTTTCACATAATTTCTTGAGAGTCTATTGTTCTTAGTTTGCTCTGGTCTTCTTTGACTTTTTATTAGTTTTTCAGGTATTAGTAACTTAAATAATTCTGATAAGACTTCTCCAGATTTGATCTTTTGGAAAGATAACATAGTTCAATTTGGAAGCAGAATGGAGCTGTTCACTTTATGATGCAAATTGATTTATGTGCCTCCTTTGTGGACACAGGTGATGTGAACTCCATCAGTGTTGGGTCTGGAACTAATATACAGGACAATTCCCTGGTGCACGTGGCAAAATCTAATCTAAGTGGGAAAGTGCTGCCAACTATTATTGGAAATAATGTTACAATCGGTAAGTAAGTTTGACTGTCTCCCTTTAATGTTTTGGATACAAAGTAGAAATAGTCCAGTAATTAGCATATCAAGGACTTAATCATATAAATTCCATTTTTGTTATCTTATGTTGGAAAAAATAGGTCATAGTGCGGTTGTACATGGATGTATAATTGAGGACGAGGCTTTTGTTGGAATGGGAGCGACCCTTCTTGATGGTGTGGTTGTGGAGAAACATGCCATGGTTGCTGCAGGATCCCTTGTGAGACAGGACACCAGAATCCGATCTGGAGAGGTAGGCATTCAATTGCCATATGAACTTGTTTTAAATTCTTTTGTCTATCTTGCATTGGGAGGTTATGTGTATCTTTCATTGAAAGAGTATCCAGTTTCAGTATCTACTCTCCCCCCTCCCCCGCACCCCAAAGTGTTGAACTGCTATTGCTATCTAGTTATGTGCGATTTTATAGTCTCTGTATTACATGTTCAAGTATTTGTTTATATATACCTTATAGAAGTAGTCATTTGGAGTGAGCTAAATTGAGTGTTAATCACATATACATAAGATAGTATCCAGAGAAGCTAAACTACTGAACTTCTTTCTTTTCCCCTCCTGAAAAAATTCATATGACGAGGAATGATTATTCTATGTCAACTCATCTGTCTCATTGACTTGAGATTACCCAATTCTGTCATTTTTCTTAGAGGTTTTATCAATAAGGTTACTCTGAGCTATGTTAGGTTTCTAGTACTTCACGAAAGTCCTGCAAGTTGATTGGCATTGAGAACGACAGTAATGCCAACTAAACTTCCTTTATTTAATCAGTAGGAGTTCGCTGTTGCTTCTTAATTCCTTACTAGTTGATTGAAACATGGGAAGCATTATGGGACTTCGCGTTATTGATAGGCACTTTACTGTTTCAGATTGGTTAAACTTGGTTGAGTACTATTGGTTGGTTATTGCTCTTCAGTCTCTATGTGGACTGTTCTTATTATGAGAAGATTTCAGCCCAAGAATCAAAATCTCAATCAATTTTTAAAATAACATGGTTGGGCTAGTTGTTAGATGCCCTTTTTGGGCTTGGTTCCAATTTTTTGAACTGAAAACTACGAATCCTTAGATCATGATATGATCAAGTGTCTGTATTTATATTGAAACTTGAGAAGGCAAAACATTGTTTTGCCTCTTCAATCTCCAGCCCTTTCATTCAAGTTAACTGACTTTTTCTCTTTTCATCTCTTCCTTGTCTTCTTTTTTCTTTGTATATATTGGATTGGATCAATCCTCAAAGGGCCTCCATAACTGACAATAGTGATTTGTTCATACTATTTGGATCCCGTATATTTACAGGTCTGGGCCGGTAATCCAGCCAAGCTCCTCAGGAAGCTTACTGAGGAAGAGATTGAATTCATCATCAAATCAGCAACCAACTATGTCAACCTAGCAAAGGTCCATGCTGCTGAAAACGCCAAATCCTTTGATGAGATCGAGTTTGAAAAGATGCTGCGCAAGAAGTTTGCTCGCCGTGATGAGGAATACGACTCAATGATTGGTGTAGTCCGTGAAACTCCACCAGAGCTTATCCTTCCAGACAACATCCTGCCCGAAAAATCCCAGAAGGCTGTTCAATGAGATCTTTCAGTAGAAATTTTGGCTTAATTTTTATTGCTCTTTCAGGCTACTGATCGAATCTCTGCCCCGTGCAGAGACTCTAATAAACAGTTAGCGTTCATTGTTTCTGATGAATAAAGACTCAGAACTTATACTGGGGTGGGTTTATTCAGCCGTGCTACACGATACATTCTGTCGGCTTAGCTCGATCACACCCCGGTTTTGTGATGTAGAACCCTGCTGTAAAAGTAACATGAATGACAGTGAGATGCTTGCATTTGAATTTAATTAAATGCGAGGAATGAATTTGTTTTCAAGAAGATGAGTTACATGATATAACTGATATTTGAAGTTTGCTATTTCTTTTGTAACCTCAGTTTTGTGGGAGAAGCAGATCTGGGCAATAGTAACAAATAAAAGGGAAATTGGAAGTGTGATATTCTGATGCATGTGAAGAATAATTGTGAGGATGAGAATCAAGATTCTTCAACATACATATTAAATTACAATACTCGATTGTGGTAGTCATATGTAGGCATAGGCATTAGCCAATACTTTGATGTTTTATATACAAATTGCTGTGGCATTATTGTTTAGTGGGGAATCTGTAAAAGCAAAATGCAGCAGACATGATTGGCTTGGCTACATGGAAATTGAAAAGCCGCAGATTGGCCGCTCCCGTGATTTCAGCACTTTTTAATAAAATGAATTAGTATTTCTTTTAAAAACATTATGTTATTCTTAATATTGATGTATATAAAAAAGACAATAATTGGGGACCTCCAATCATGCTAGGGCTGGTAAATCGGTGCCGGTTTTTCGGTTAAAACCGTAACCAAACCGGAAAAATCGGTTTTCGGTTAACCGAAAACCGATTTTTCCCGGTTCGGTTCGGTTATCGGTTAGTTCTCTCACTGTTAACCGGTTAATCGGTTTAACCGGTCGGTTAACCGGTTAAACCGATTAACCGGTTTTTGTTTAATTTAATTAATTTATTAAACTTGAAAAATCGGCCACATTAGGGCTTTCAAGTTTCAGCCGCTGCCGTTCCATTCCATCCATTCCACTTTCCTGTTCCATTCCACTTTCCAGGCACCGCCGCACCGGCGTTTCTCCACCCCTCCGGCCCTCCACGTTTCGGCCTTCTCTCCCCGCCTCCCACCGGCGCCGCTGCCTCTCCCACCGGCACCGGCGTCTCCCTCTCTTTCTCCGCCAGCAGGCAGCAGCAGCAGTGCAGCGCGACTCCCTTCGATTTCTCCCTCCGCCAGCGTCGCTCAATCTGCAGGCGTCGCTCCCTCCGCCAGGCAGAGGGAATCTCATCCAGCAGCGGCGCTCATCCCTTGGGTGAAGAACAGCGGTGGGTTTTCGAGGATTAAGGGTATGTTCGTGAAGAGGAGGAGGAATGATGACGAAGATGGATTTGGTGTGAAACCGAATCAAATGGATTTGGATAGATTCTGCATGTTTCCGATTGAGGAGAGAGATTTGAGTGAGACGGGGTTTATTGAACTGAAGCAACAACTCTTCTCTGCAGGAAGGAGCAGCAGAGCTTCTGATGCTAGAAATGAGAACTTTGAGATTCTTGCCGGTTTGAGAACAACTGGGAATTCTTGCACGCTTACCATGAACGAAAGGGGAATCAAGCAAGGGAGCAGAAGCACCAAGCTTTGGAAATGGATTTTTAAGCACCATTAATCGGTTTTGACCGGTTAACCGATTAACCGGTCCGGTTAACCGGACCGGTTAATCGGTTAACCGGTCGAAAAACCGGTTCGGTTTTCGGTTAGAGGAATTCCTCTTAATCGGTTCCGGTTAACCGGTAAACCGGTTCGGTTATAACCGAACCGACCGGTTTACCAGCCCTAAATCATGCTATGGGGACTTCTCTTTTTGCAGTGTTTACCGTATCTAGATTTGGATTTTTATGAATCTGACGCGGCTGCTGTTGATTGGTGATGGCAGTGTCTAGTTAATCATTTCATACAACACAAAATAAAAATACTATACAATAGAAGAAAGAAAAGAAGAAGAAGAAGATAAGAGAAAAGAGAAGATACTCGAATCATCATACTTGTTTTCTTATGGATTTTACTGAACATTAATATTTTGTGTTACTATTGCTTTTGTGAATCGGCACATGCCCTGGTCAAATTTCTCATACTCCCTCTCTCTCTCTCTCTCTGTATATATCTTAAACAAAAATGCATTTAGTTTTTCTTTTTGTCTCGCAACGATTGAATTTATGTTACTGGATCTGAAATTTCATTTTGATGTATGAATAGTAGATCACCCACTTTGCTTATCCAATGATGAATAGATAATTATCATTTAAATTATGAATTTTAATTCAATTTTAAGTTTTGACCTGACTTGTAAAACGTTATAAAAGAAGCAAGGTTAATTAATACAAGCATGCAACGCTAGTTAATTTTCAGACAAACTGCACAATATTGTCAATATATATAGCAAGGTTGGGCCTTTTCTTTGCTGTAAATTGGAGATAGCAACAATGTTGCATAATATATACCACAACATAGTAGCTGCATCATTCCTTTTATTTTGTAATTAATATTTGGATAATTCTATTCATAACCCCCATTTTACTCTTTATAGCCCCCTATATAAAATAATAATAATAATTAATTATAAATTTACTATTTTATTCTATAACACATAACCCCCAATAATTAAATACTAATTATAAAAGAAAAACTGCCTATTAATTCTTTGCAATATCTCTACAAGTTACTTTCCACACACATCATAATATTTTTGCACACCCTGTATCCTAAAATTGAGAAACATTCTTTCTTTTTGCTCTGGGGTTGAAATTCTTGAAGCAATCGTCATCCCAGTTTCTTATGATGATGGTGATGCCAATGCAGCCCTAAAACTAGCAGACAACAATTTTACCCCAAATTTTGCACACTCCCACACCTACTAAAACACACCTCAATTAACACACATTGATATGGCAGGCGCTCACCTTAAATCCCATTCCCAACCCATCAAGATCAAACCCTAAGTTACATTACCAACCTCTCAAATCTGCTCATTACGCATTCCTGATAATTGCATATAGGAGCGGAAGATTTTTGGATGAAAGCCTGTGTTTGAACCATGTAGCTTACTCGATAGAGGAAATACTAACGAATAATTTACTATCTAACTCGCTATAGCCACAATAGAAGGGATTATGGAAAATAAGGAGCAACATCCTTTGTTATCAGAGATCCACATTTCAGTGACAGTGGCGGCATAAAGCTAAGGAGACCTGGCAACTGGTGGCGGACGCTATGATTTTCTCCATTTTAGTTGATTTTTTTGAAATGGGGTTATAGATTAGTTTGCAGAGAGCCGTGGAATTTTTTGATGATTAGCATTTAATTATTGGGGGTTATGTGTTATAGGGTAATATAGTAAATTTATAATGAATTATTATTATTATTTTATATAGGGGCTATAAAGATTAAAATGAGGGTTATGAATAGAATCACCCTTAATATTTAGTGAAACATATCTGATTGGGGATTTTCTTTTAGGGTTAAAATGGCATCTATTCATTTAGAAAGACAAGACCCGTTTTGAAAGATAAAACATCGAAACACTTATTTTTACAAATATAGCAAATTATACTCTTTTACGATTGTTTTATCCTTATATTGATCAGTAATGAATTTTTCACTAATGCTCCCGCTACCCCTTCTCTCTCTCTCTCTCTTTACCGTAACACCGTCGCCTCTTGTCTTACCGCTGCCACATCCAAAATTACGACTATTACACACTTTTACAAAAATATATAAGTATACATCCTTTAATAATTGTGAAAATTGTATAATAGTGTAGCTTTATATTGTTATAGATTTGTTCGTAAAAAAATTTAATAATAGTAAAAATTCGTAATTGCGAAAAAGTGTGTAACAGTTCAAAATACATTATTACACAATTTTCACCATTAAAAAGTGTGTAATAATATATTTTACACTATTACACATTATAAGAATATTTTGGTCAAAAATATTATTATTTCCATAATTTTATTTATATGATCAGAATTTCCTACCATTAATTAAAATATTTTGACTATATTAGGGTGGTGCTTCTAATCCATTGAATTATTTACACGAGAGATTATCATCTTACTGTCTTACAACATAAAGTATATTTATGGAACACACATGCAGTTTAAAAATATGATTCAAAATCCAGTACCTAGCTATCAGGTGTAAATAATAATTTAATTATATTATACTAAATGATTTGAAAAAACAAGAAGAAGAAGAAGAAGAAGAAGAAGAAGAAGAAGAAGAAGAAGAAGACACCTATCTCAAAAGCTCACAAACTAATCCAAACTTTTGAACAAATAAGCTCAGTAAAACAAAATGATTTGAAAAGCAATGTTACAAAAGGATGTTTTATTATCTAGAAACATTAGGTTGGTGTGTAGTTGAAAAAATGTGGAAATTAGAGGTGGGGAAAGGAAGGCTTGTGTTTGAAACTGATTGGCATGAAATTGTCATTTTGTGTCATCACCATATTCTTTTATCAGAGGCTGACTCGATTACATGTTTGCAATCACAAACAATTCGTCATCATGTAAATGTTGCCACTTGCAACATTCAACAACTACTCTACACTATTTCGTTTTTACTTTTCTATAGTATTTGAAAAAAGTTAAATAGGGATGAGCATTGGAGTGCTTCAATTCCATCTAAAATCAAATCAGATTATGACAAATTCGAATTGATCTTTATCTTCTTTTTTTTCTTCTTCTTTTTTATTAAAAAAAATCAAATTAATTAGCATGTCCAACTGAACTGAAATGTTTTGATTCAATTCAATTTTTGGGATTAACTCCTTTTATATTTTGCTTTTTTATTTTTTTGGATTTGGGGGAATGAGAACAATGGAGTTTGAACCCTAGACCTCACTGTTCGCATCGCTTGGTGTCCTCTCTCAGGCTTCGCTCTTTTTATATATATATCGAATGTGAATCAAACATGAATGCAGAAGTTAAATTAATCGCAAATACAAACGTTACCAAATTTGTAAACAAGGTTACATAATTCGACCAAAAATGTTGAGGCACATATGAAGTAAAATAGATAATTTAAGTTGTGATTTATTCTAAGCATGAGAGTTGACATCAAGTGACATCTTAATTTATTTGACAGGTCAATTTCTTAATGGTTAATTATTATTTCTAGAATTGAGAATGAAAAAACTACAATTTCTTAATGGTTAATTATTGTTTCTAGAACTGAGTATGAAAAAACTGTAATTAAAAGAAATCAAAATGTAAACAATACCAAGAATGTCAATAAGCATATCTGGAATATATTATATCAATTGGAAACCACATATTAAATTATATATAAGTCCAATTCCTCTCAAATGTCTAATTAAATGTAATATAAAGAATATTAGCCTTATCTAAGTCCAACAAAAATTGAAATTAAGACACAGTAAATAGATTATTATATTCACAATGATTTACAAACGAAAACATAATGAATACTTTAGCACAAAAATCTATTTAATATTCAGGTAAATAGAAATATGATAAAGAATATAACTAGACTCAAGATAAAACAAATAAATCAATTAATAAAGACACTGAATCTAGGAAATGTATTGACGTTAAATAAACATATGCATTTAACTTATTGATTCAATTATCAATTTTAATACAACCGTGATGAAATATTGCAATCCTATTCATAATCTTCTCTAACGAACAACTATAAAAGTTGATTAGTAAATTCTCTAGCACATTTAACTCTTAAGAGAATAAATTAACTATAAAAAACATACAAAGAATAATTTTTTCATTGTCCACCTATCACATACAAGTCACAAGGTAAAATCATAGCATGCATTTGTAAATCAGCTGAGCAATTATCACATTCAAGTCTCAAATTGAATAGCTAGACATTCACATTATTGGTTAGATAATTCACAAGAAATCAAGCACTATGAACTATAAATCAGAAACTGCATGATAAATTGATATCAATAAATGAAACGCACAAATACAATCAACTACATACAAACCCTAAAATTAGAAAAGAAACTAGTCAAACATAGCAAAACAAATCAAAGACATAATTAAAAAAAAGTAATTAAAAGACTAAATTAAATAAAACTTAAAAGAAATTAGTATGACAAACTCGAATCTCCAATCTTGTAGAAATCTGATACTCCCTCCGTCCACGAAAGAACTTCCTATTTTTCTATTTCAGGACGTCCACGAAAGAACTTCCTACTTTTTCCTATTTTGGGACAATACCCCACCACTTAAAAAATACTCCCCTTTTAAGACAATTCACACCACTCAAATAACATTAATTAAAACAACACAATAAATTATTAATACTTTTTCACAATTCCCAATACACTTTACAACTTTTTCTCCACTCTCAATACACTATACAACATTTTATTAAAACCCGTGTCACTCCCTCCTAGGAAGTTCTTTCATAGACGGAGGGAGTATAATCTTTATGAACTAAGAAAGCAATATATCTGAAAGCTAGAAATCTGAAAATATGAATGTGGAACCCCAAATTGATCAACAAAGAGACTTATTTATTGGCCCAATACAGATGAAAATCCCCAAAACAGATGAAAAAACGAACATCTGAAACACCTATTTTGAGTTTATTATTTAGATTGCCACGTGATTTACTATTATAGCAAGCACAGAAATTAAATTATCACGTAAATATATTAGTTCACCAAAATTATTGATCGGATGGAAAATTGAATTAATTAATAACATAATTGAGGTATATTGAGATAAATTTAAAACGGATGCAAAATGCGAAAATAAAAATAGTTAGGTTATTTAGAAATATTAATCCCTAATTAAAACATTGGAAATAATTTGAGAATTTATTTATTTTATTAGAATAAACTTATAGAGGAGGACAACACGCGTATTGAGTATAAATCACGCCATCACTAAAAGTAGGGGTGGAAATTTGGGTCGAGACGGGTACTCTACCCGATTTTGGCCAGGTACCCGATCCCGAAAATAAGTTAAAAGTAGTATTCGTACCCGCACCGTCTTATGGAATCGAGTACCTTAATACCTGATCCGAATACCCGATTTGAATATTCGGGTACCCAATTATCCGATTTAGCTATTAATTTTTTTAAAGGTGATTTAACTATTAAAATTAATGTTTCATTGTAAGTTCTAATTTATATAGCCCAACTGCCCAAGTAGTATGCTTAATTAAAAGAATAAATGAATTGATGAGCATTTTAACATTCCGAAAATAATAATATTTATTAATGAGTTTATTCAAATTGCTAATGAATTTCAGCAATTCAACAAAAGGCCGCGGCTACTTAATTACTAGTTTATTCAAATTGCTATTGTATTTAGTATTTACAACCCTAAACTAATATATAAAATCCTAAATATATAACTATTAAATTATATGCGGGTAATTGGATATACCTGATAGATAATTGGGTAATACCCGATGCCCGAAAAACAATAGCCTTTTCTACCTAGTACTACTCCGAACCCATAAAATATCGAATATTAAATACCCAATAACCAACTTGGTATCGGGTCGGGTTTGGATAACCAAGTACCCGATACCCCAAATTTCCACCCCTAATTAAAAGGCAGCGAAGCCTAATTTTAGTATGGAATAATTGATTAATTGATGTTTTTAAGTTTAAGTTTAATCCTAGAATATATTTAGAATTAATTACGTTGCTTGTCAAAAAATAACCTAGGAAAGCTAGAAAATTAGAGGCTTGTTAAATGCAAATATTGAAAGTAGAGGGATTGCGGCTTATAAATAGATGGTAGAGAGAAGGAAAGGAGGGGAGGAGCGGAAACCAGCAGGCAGCTCAGCTCTAGCCACTACCACCAACCGAATTCGAATTATGGGTGTTGAAATTCAGAGCAAGATCAACGACGACGCTATTCATGGCGCTGCCACGCCGCTCATTCTCGGCTTACAGCCCTCTGCTCTCGTTGACCACGTGGCAAGAGTTGATTGCTCCCTCCTCTCCCGGATCCCTGGCGAGTCCGGCGGCTCCTTCCCTGTAATCCCCTCTCTCTCTCTCTATTAATCAAGTATATGCTTCTTGTGTGAACTCAGTGGGATTGCTATTTTAGTTTTTTCTCTCTCGGTTTGGATTTATGTTGGTTCGTTGCACTTCAAATTAATCCAAAGATTGAATTTTTTTTTTCTTCTGATTTTTGCGTATCTAGTCTAGAGAATTTGCAGTTAAGTGCGGCCAATTTTGTGTTGTGGTGTATGAGGTGCGAATTTGATTCTTGAGTCTTGACTGTTGATGGCTGGCTAGAATTTGTTGTATTGGATGCACAGCAACACACACATTGTCTCATTATCTGCATTTCTGATTCATCTTTTCAATGTTGTTGTTTTAATGCCCGTATATTTCAGAGGAGAGATTCTGCAAACGTATGAATATTATTTAAAGTTGCTTGCCTTTATATAATATAAAAAGTGTGATCACATATCTCATTAATGTTTGCTAGACTTTCATTTGGATTGCATGATCACATAACTCATAGGTGTGCAACGATTCTATTTGGAGGCATTTGGTTTGAGCGATAAGTCATGGCTGATAAAATAATCCAAACTTAATCAAGTGTTTGGTTTGCATGATTAGGCCAGTGATACCGGCACTCTAATAATTCAATTAGATGATTTTTCACCCCAGAGTTGGATTGATTATTTAATCATCCTCCAATCCTATCAATCTTCTATCACATCCACCAAACCAAACGCCCCCTTAGTGTATTGATCAAACTCTTGGCTTTTGCAGGTTGCGGCTGAAGAGCTGAAGTTCGTCTTGAGCGAGGTTAACAACCATTTCGTTGCTTCTCCAGAAAAAGGGTCTTCATTGAAGACCATAGCAGGGGGTAGTGTTGCTAATACAATCCGAGGTCTGGCTGCTGGCTTTGGGATCACTTGTGGCATAATAGGAGCTTGTGGGGACGATGACGAGGGAAGCTTGTTCATCGACAACATGAGCTTCTACAAAGTTGATCTGTCGAGATTGAGGCTTAAAATTGGGCCTACCGCCCAGGTGAGCTTTATGCATTTAACATTGCGGCTTCCTTGTATGTCTGAAAATTTCCTGAGGTAGTAGCTAAGCATTTCTGAATTCTGAGACACGGTTTGAAATTTATCGATGCAGTGTGTTTGCTTGGTTGACGAATTGGGCAATCGTACTATGCGGCCATGTCTCTCAAGTGCAGTGAAAGTTCAGGTGTATACAGTGTTATAATTCTCAAGAAATTAACATTGTTAATCTGAACTTGCATATGAACATCATAATCTTATGCTTTTACCAGGCTGATGATTTGACTACGTTGGATCTGAGAGGTTCCAGGGTATGCCACTACCGATTCTAAATACCACTCATTTCGCTTTACATATGGCCTGTGTTCTTGCTCTCTCTCTCTCTCTATCTGTTGAGTTTCTTTTTGTTGTATGAGGCATGCTAATCTGTCTTCCTTTTCGTTTCCTTTCTCTCTCGTATTTCCTTGTCTTTCTGTTCTCTGAACCCTCTTTTGAAAAATGGCCGAGATTGCCTTGTGGACAGCAGACATAATTCTTGCATATTGACCGGGACATATTTAATTGTGTCGGGATATTGATAATCTTATCCGCTAATCGTTATAAATGCTTATAATTCTTGGTTGCATCTAGCTAATAACTTGTCTCCTCTTTCCGGTATCTTGGCCTGCTGTGTCTCTAATTCGATTTCCATGGTACAGTGGCTAGTGATGAGATATGGGATATTTAATATAGAAGTTATTCAGGCAGCCATTAAAATTGCCAAGCAAGAAGGTGTTTCAGTTTCCCTAGACCTGGCAAGCTTTGAGGTAATATTTCAGGAACCATAAAGTTTTATATCGTTGAGAAGTAAACCTGATATCAAATTTGTCCTAATAATCTCTTGGATGTGAATTCATGGTGTGAAGAGATATTTTGAGTGCTGCACTTGAGGCATTCTTGCAATCTACTTTCGAGTTATAATAATCTTACTATTGCAGATGGTAAGGAAATTCAGATTGCCACTTCTACAGCTGCTGGAATCGGGGGGTATAGACCTTTGCTTTGCGAATGAGGACGAGGCTGCTGAGCTCTTGAGGTGAAGTCCATTTCTTTTCACATTAATTTGTGAAACAGTATTGTAGTGAGATAAAGAATTTTCTGTTAGTTTTTTTCTGTTTAATCCTGGATTACGTTGGGAACAGTCTCGTTGATCGTTTCTTCTGATCCTTGCATTTAAATTGCAGTAGTGAAGACGAGAAAGCAGATCCTGAATCAGCTCTTGAATTCCTGGGGAAACACTGCCGATGGGCTGTAGTGACTCTAGGCGCAAAAGGGTGCATTGCGAAGCATGGGAAAGAGGTTGTCCGAATTCCAGCAATTGGGGAGTCGAAGGCAGTTGATGCAACCGGAGCGGGAGACCTCTTTGCTAGCGGGTTTCTGTACGGGCTGGTGAAGGGGCGGACGCTGGAGGAGTGCTGCAAGATCGGGTCTTGCAGCGGTGGCTCAGTCATCCGTGAGCTCGGTGGCGAGGTAACTCGAGAGAACTGGCAGTGGATGTATAAACAAATGCAGACGAAGGGGCTTCCTATACCCGACCACAACAATTTTGTTTATGAGAAGTCATGATGAGAGTCAGTATTCCTTATATTAGCCAATCTGGAATTGCATCCTCAATGGCAATGGTTTGTTTTTTTATTAGCCTGCCAAGTGCTGTCTTTGTTAACCTTTGCAGACAATGTGGAGACTCATTTCTTATTATTCAACCTACATAAATCTAAATTTTCTGATTCACCAGCATTTCTATTGCTAGATTCAAGTCCATTTATTAGACGCTAATTGTACCTACCATCTTTGTGGGGATAATACTTTTGTCCCTTAATTTCACGTTTTATATAAAAAAACTCATGTGAGCAGCAACTTTTATGTCCGCCCTTGGACCCCCTAGCTACATAAATACCTATTTATTACATGTATTTGAAGTAATTGCTAAAAAAAAAGGTAATAAAGAAAAAAGTATTGACTAAAATTGAAGTCACAATTCAACTAAAACATAATTCTAAAAATACGATGTTGAATAAATTATGAGAGATATATTAAAAAACAAATAAATGTTATATGGACGTACTTCCTCTTTCCCAATTATATAGGCCGATTAAAATTTACTCAATAATTAAGAAAAATAATACAAAATAAAAATATTCGAGTAAATTTTCTAATATGCTTATATTTATTATTTAATGATAAATTAAAGATGGAGTCAATCAAAAAGTTAAATAAGAATATATTATCTATTATTATAACAAGGTTATATATTTAAGATATCCGAAAAATATTAACAAGCCCATATAATTAGAACGGAAGAAGTCTGGTACTTTTTTTAAATAGAAATGGTGGTAACCTTAATTTGACATTTTAATCCAAAATTTTATATCATCCTATGTTTCACATTTCTTGTCCTGTTCTACCAGACAAGAGCTTTGAAAATTTTCCAAGAAAACATTTTATCAAATTACTCAATGTTGACATTCTCAGGAGCGAAAAGCACGATGAAATTCGCAAAAAACATTACACCAAGATTGAATTGATTCCGTACCAATAGTATATTAGCTTACGTGCTCAAATTCAACCTAAGATGAAAAACATAATGCATCCCATCGTCAAGACAAAGTTCACCACGAATACAAATATAAAAAGCAAGGCACCAAGTGATAAACTTAAATAGTCGCACTAAAGATTTGCTTGCCAAGAAAATACGAGTATGCAATCCAGCCAGTAATTTCTGCTCAAGGTCGGAGTTTAAGCAACACGACACGACACAACACTCACTTCCTACAGCAAGAAATGCAAGCAGAGTAGATTTTAGCAGTATCAGATATCCATTGGGGCCGCACCTTGGTCAGGGGCTGCTCCCTCAGCAGCAGCTGGAGCAGCAGGTTCAGCATCTGGTGCAGCAGCCTCATCAGCAGGGGGTTCTTCACCAACTACCTCGAATTCATTGATCAGTCTTTGCACAGTTTCTTGATCCAATACATGAAACGCCTCCCCGGCACCCAGTATGGCAATCGTGCAGATTGAGCTAGTCAGTTTTTCTCCTTGCAAGGTCTCCCTTAATGCAAAAAGCGCATCCTTGATCAGATTTTCTCGTGATGAGTCCATAAAGCTCTCAAACTTCCGTTCTAGGTATGTCTTTGCAGCCTGTGACCGAGATCCAATTGCAAATGCTTGATACTCAAAGTAATTTCCACTAGGACAGTTGTAATATAGGTGAGCTCCAGATTCATCAAGACCCCCAACCAGCAGGCCAACGCCGTATGGTCGCTTCCACGAGCGCTGGGTGCAGACCTGCATTTTTTCAGATAAAATAAATGAAGCTTTGGCAATCAGCAACTACTCACATTTGCACACTTTATTAAATAAATTACCGAGCAACAAGAAGTTCCAGTTGACGACATTTGATGACAACGATAAAAGATAACATTCAATAAAGTACGAGTAAAGAAAAAATATTCAAGGCTTGGGTTTTCTACCAAAAAACAACATAGCATAATGTACAAATTCTTCTGAGGCATTCATTCATTAAGATAGATAAGTCTTTTATGACAGCTCCAACAGTTACATGAAACACACAATACATAGCAGCAACTCATCAAGTACTAGTGTGCGTGTGTTGGCCTAGCGGTCGATGGTTAATGCCCAATGCCTGAAGTCCTGGGTTCGGGTCCACCGTGCCGCAGTCATTAAATTTCTTTATTTACTTGTGTAATTTATCAACCAAAAAAAAAACTCATCAAGTACTACAGAAGCTACTTTATAGCCGACATTCGTATCAGCAGTTGATATGCAACCTTGATAACCAAATATGAGAAACGTATGATAAGTTCTACTTACATGGCAGCACAAGGCCTATAGGCTATACAGAAGGTGAATCTATAGCTGCTACAATCAAATTATTTGTCAGGTCTAATCTAAGGATACTACATATGAAAAAAATTCAGAGGGTGAAGATCATAGTTCCACCTGAAGATGTATTTGAAATGAAAATCTCATCCACAAAAAAGAAAATCTTGAGCATCCATCTTCTCACAAAGTTATAATATGACAGGTACATATGGTATTCTATAACCTAGGTAAGCCCAAAAAATTAAAGAAGAACATATTAAACTGCAACAGAAACCCAAATAAATGTTTTAGTTTGAGGTCATATCCTACGTACATGATAAACATACTACTTAAAGTCCCTAAGAAATCAAAACCTTCTATCATCAATTTTTTCCAAAGCCAAACGCCTTGAGATAATCTATCTGATAAATGATTATTGACAGATTGATTCAATGACAATGGCCCCTCTTCAGAGAAAGAAAACCACATATATGTATTCCCGCATCCCATCATGTTGTGTCCAAAACTACACGACTCAATTTTAGTTTTGTCTGCATGAATTTCTTAACATATTTTCTTCTGAATGTCTACTTTCACAAGTAGATATGTCATCAATGTGCATCCAATCATCTACATGACCTCAAACATCAGCATCTGAACTACAGTTTTCAATAGCAACACACTGCAGCTAAAATTCAATAGCAGTCTTTTCCTCTCAGCAAAAACCTATCAGAAGTAACTAAATTCATCTTCAAGTGTCCCAAGGATACCCAACATTCGAATTTCGACCAACTTTTAAGTCTAACTAGGAGATTTGTTGCTTTGGTTTTGCCATCAGATCTTATATCTTGAACACAGACTACCGGGACAGTAGATAATTCAATGGAACAAACATGCAAAAGAGATAAGTTGATCAAACAACCAAAGAAATTATATGTTGAACTTATGATCAAATGGACCAAGCCTGTTTTTGACTAATTTTGCTGCATGGAAATTATATGTTGTAAGAGTTATACCAAGAAACATGATAGGGACCCTATGGCAAGGGCACTTAGTGAATAAAAACATCTGTATAATAGCATGACAATTGCCAAGCACAAAGGGACAACTCTTCTAGGCCTTCCCAGTTTCACAGAGAAAACTCTATCACTAACTTGTGTGACTCTATAATTACACTGAAGCCAAGTAATGACTAATGAGTAATGCTCCAATTGAAAAGCAAGCAAGAGTTGACAAGAAATGTAGTAGAGGATATATGAGGATTGTTTCTTGCGAAAGGACAACTCTAATGCTACACCAAAAAAAGCAAATTTGGTGCAGTTTTCACCCCCATTTCACTCCAACCCTTCACCAAATCTTGCACTAAACTCAGTGTGGGTGTGAATTGAATGTTTTGGAGAGTATTCTTGATTTGCAATTGATAAGTAGATGTGTATAGAACATTTTGGAGAATATTCTTTTTGGTACGGTATTTGGTGTGAACGGGGACTTGAGAAAAGTTTGGGTGCGACATTGCACCACTTTGGAGCAAAATCCACACCAAATTATGCTGCATTGGATATCCTCTAAGAAGCTTTGTCAAAGAGCAAAATACTACCAAAGAAGTATAAGAGTTTACCCTTCAATTGAGCATAGCTACAGATTCTCAAGTCATGTAGCACAACACTTGAGCAGTGTTTCCTTTCTTCACAAAATTTTTGGAGAAACAATTATTACTGAGAACCACATCCAATTTCTAATTAAAATTTTCATTTACATTTCTCTCTCCAAACTGATATGTATGTATTTCGTTTCTCAATTTCTCCATCATGCTTCAATCACACAGTCCTGCACTCCGTCAGGAAAACTATTGAAAGATATAATTTTAATCTCCAAAAGAATACAACAGAGCTCTTTAAGCCCCAATTGCAGTGCCTATGTTGATACATAGTTTATTGGTGGGCGTTCACACAAACTGACATGTATATGTAAATCTTCTTTATCCATTTTTCTGCCACAGTTAGCTCTAATAACACTGTACTCAGGGAAAACTATTGAAAGATTTCATTCTCCACCCTCTAAAACGCTGCACCACACCTCCTTATGCCCATTGTCCAATTCCTCGCTTGATATACAGTTGGATAATCATATATGTGTGTTTGTGTGTCCCATCCTTCTCTAACCAAACAATCTAACTCTTAAGATACAAAATTCTACATTTTCACTAAAAACAACAATCATCAAATACCAAATGAAAAGTAAGCAATCGTGATTTCTCTTTAGGATTTGCCCTCGGATCCTTTCGAGAATTCCCCACGCTACTAACCCTCAAACTTAAGACCTAACTCTCAATCACACAATGATCGGGACAGCAAATCGCAAAAGTAATACGAGACATCGGAAAGATGAAACAGCTTAGGGTTTAACCAAAATGTTAAAATTAAACCTGAGCCTTGTCGGCGAGCTGAACAACGAGGCGGCCAACGGGGAGCGGGGACTCGTAGGTGTAGGAGTAATTAATACACTCGTTACGCATGTAACGCGAGAGCACCCTTCCGTCGGCGGTGAGTCCGGCGATGGCGACGCCGATGTGGTCGTCGACCTTGAAGATCTTCTTTTGGTGCGACGAGAGCTCGGAGCTAGCCTTGTTGACGCTCGCGAGCACCACGTGAGTCTTCGATCTCAGCCCTATCGCCGCCGAGCCCTGCTTTACCGCCTCCATCGCGTACTCGACCTGGAACAGCCGCCCCGCCGGTGACCACGTCGTCACGTCGGTATCGTACTGGTTCCTAAACATCTTGAATGCACGGAGAAGTTTGTCTTTACAAATTTGCAGAATGCAGATTCAAATGATTTGTCTGCTCTTTTCCTTTCTCGCTCTAAAATAGAAGCAGCAGAGAGAGAGAGCTTTTCTTTCTCTTCAAGGCAAAAGAAGAAAATTTGGCAGATTTGGGGCTTGATTGAACCAATTAAACTTGGGCCTTTGAGAAAAATAAATTGGGCCCTTTATTAATTTTTACATTTAGGCTTTTTTAATAATTGTATTCATAACTCTCGTTTTACTCGCAATAACTCTTTATTTAAAAATAATATTATAAATATTAATAATTTTGTTATTTTATCCTTATAGCCACGAATTTATAATTCATTCAAAATATTTGAAAAAAGATGATGAAGTATTACCTATTATCCGAAACTATAAAGTCCTTAAGTAGATATTCAAATAGTTAGATATATATGGAATTCACTTTTATTTCAAGGGGATATCCAAGCAACTCACGTTTATTTCAAGGAATATCCAAACATTGGGAATTCACTCGAATATCCAAGCAACTCTTATCTTTGAATAGTGAAATCTAAAAAAAGACGTCCATCAAAGAATATTTCCCACATCCGGCAACCATTAATGTGTAGTTGATTGATACTCGTTTCATAATTGTGTGAAGTTACATACTAAAGTTCTCTTAATTAAAAGCACATAATATGTAAAGACGCTAAACCGAAATCAAAGTTACATCTCTATGTAAATGAATGTTGGATAGAAATTGAGTTAACACATCCATATATTCGATTCCATAAATCATAGCCATGGTGAGATCGCGTGAAGTTGTCGATCGATGATTGGGCGTATGTATACGCATTTATTTGGGGGACTTTGGTATGATTTATGTGCTTAATTTGTGTTAAATATTATCTTTTGGATATGAATTCTGGCCTTATATGTATTTTGATTATATTTGATAGATTTTGAAGAAAATACTTGATTTTGAGAAGAATTTTGAAGCATGAAGTAGTGAAGATTGGAAGTTGTCACGCCTGTGCTGGACGGTATGCCCATTCTGCCTGGGCGTGGTTTGATTGCATGGAGTGAAGACTGAATTGACGAGATGATATTATGGGCTGGAGCAATTGACTTTTCTTAGTGGACCTTTTATTTTATTTTGCAATTAGAGCCCATGCGCCACTTTAATAGTTTTAATTAGATTAGGTTTATTTATTCTTTACATATATATTAGTTTTTTGACGCGAAATAGAGATGACATTCCAGACGCCATTTTTGAGGGCAGAACCTGGCGCAACTTTTTGAGTTCAATTCAAGTTTTATTTTCTTTATTTTTCTTCGTCATTTATTTATTTATTTATTTGTTTTGTTTAATTATTATGAGTTTTAGCTAATTTCATTTATTCCAGCAACGATTAGGAAAGCACTAGCAAGATTATTTTGTGAGATCTAATTTGTTCTTATACTTTATTTTATGCTTGTATCTGTGATTCTCCGTGTTTATCGTCATTAATTGTTTTAATCCATTAGGTAGTGCGCAATATTTAGTGGGTTAGAATTAATTATACAGCCAATTAAATCGGTCATACGTAATCGTGGTTTAGGTTTGATTAGTGGTAAATTGGCACATCAGGGTCAAGGGAAAAGCAATCTTAATTCAATAATCTTGCGTCAGAGTTTATTGGTTTTGAATCGGGTTTCTCTAGAAATTAATGCTGTCGACTCATTAAATCTATAGAGCGTCTCTTACGATTGTCAGTCGATTAGGGTAGTAATTAGTGAAGCGTCTTCCTAATTACCGAATAATTAAGGAGAAATAAGATCACGTCAGAAGCGTCTTCAGTGGTTATAACTGGTTTGCTTGCATGAATTAAAGTTATATTTGCATCAATGATCATAATAATTAAACTAGGGTGGACTTAATTGATTGTTGGAATTTATTAATTGATTGTTGGAATTTATTTATTAATTGTTGGATTTTCTATTTATTTATTTAGTATTAGAATTATTGCAATTCTTTTGGGTTTTATTTATTTATTTTTAGATTTAGTATTTTCTCATATTTTTCCCATAAATTTCGTTTGTTGAGTTACTTTGCAGGTTGAATTTTAGGAAAATTCTCGCCGATCCCTTGGGAGACGATTTTGCTTGCTGCTGTTTGCGCAGTGTGGGCATACCGGCTGACTGCCGGATATTTTTGGTGTAAAACGACGGCACCAATCGACATCAGAGCAAGCATCGTTGGTGAAGGCCGGCAAAATATCAAAAGCAGAAGACTAAGGCCTAATTCCAATTATCAAAAGCAGCATAGCTCCAAATCATGTCGCATCTCTGCCTCGATGCAAGTAGGGGTGTAATCGAGTCGAGCTGAATAGTGTCTTGTTTAAGCTTGACTTGTTTAGCTAATCGAGCTGTTTGATTAATTATCGATCGAGCTTTAATCGAGTCGAATACAGTGCCGAGCCTAATCGAGCTTTTTAAATTTAAATATTTATTTAAAATTTTAGTTATTTTCCTAATACATAAGTTAATTTTCAAATATATAAGTTATTTTATTCACAAAAATATAATATATTTACTATTTTCTTGTAAATAAATGATATTAATTAGATATTTAATCCAAATATTACTACATATAGTATAAAATATAGTAAGACATTTAATGAATAATATTATGTTTTTAAGATAAATCAGTTCACGAGCTAACGAGCCGAGCATCGTCATGCTCAAGCTTGGCTTATTTAGCTAAACGAGCTGTTCATTAAATTATCGAACGAGCTTTTATCGAGTCAAACGTCGAATAGCTCACGAGTAGCTTGGCTCGTTTACAGCCCTAGATGCAACCTCTCTCCGGTGGTGGGGCTATAAGCTATAATTTCAATTATTAATTTGAAAAAAAGAAGCTTGTTATGAAGAAATTCGGCACTTGTAAGTCCAAATTAAATCACACTGTGGTCGACCAAGATGTTTGATGGTTTGATATTGGGGTTCTCATGAAGATTTGTGCTTTAGGTATTACTAATACTAGTATTACACCGTGTGAAGTTTTAGAATTTTAAATTGAATATATATATTCATTATAATTATCAAATAAATATTTATGTAATGAATAAAATGAGCGTTATGATCGAAATCATTCATACTCTTTTTTAGGAAATTTTTATACCAAGGCTTTTGAGTTTTCACTAGCGTTAAACCTGTCGAAATTCGACGGGAATCATTTTATGTCATCATTTAAAAAAACGGTTGACTAACGGAAGAATTAACGCCGTTTGGTCAGAGGGGCCTAATTGCACGATTTTTTTGAGTTCGGGGGTTTAGTTTCACATACAGTGAATAAGAGGGGTTATACGTTATAAGGGCTACCACTTAAAGGGCCTATCTGCACCTTTTCCCTTAATCTTAATCACTTTCGCCAATTAAATGTAGGTTGTGATAATAGAAATACATTTTTATATAAATATTCATTTGATGAAGTTTATAAAAAGTTGATATGGGATTGAAGATTTTAAAGGAAAAAAATATGTAAATTTAAAGTATCCTAGTCGTCATGGGAAAGAAAGGCAGAAATAAGAAAGAAATAGATTATTCCCTGAGAGCTTGTCCAATACTACCAGTACCAGAAATGCATCTCCTTCGCCCGCGCGAGAGACTTCTATGCCAGCCGGGAATAACGGCTCTGTTATGAAAGAAAGCGGCAGACAGACTTACCTCTGCTAACTACTACGTTTTATATAGACTGGAAGCTAGAGAGATACTAAGGTATAGTGCCGCTACCAGAGAAGGCTCTTTCATGCTAGGCGTCCAGACCTACTGTTCAACCTAAAGTGTACATCTAGATTGCTCGCAAGAGAACGAGGTCAATCGTAGAGTGATAAGTTTGCCAAGTCATATCCACGAAGAAGACTTAATAGGGCTAGTGATTTATGTGTCACACACAGAAAGCAAATAAATCCTAAACATTCTATCTATAAGTTCAAGGTTTGTTTAGAGAATCAAAAGTAAATTCAAGCAAAGATAAAAATGATTTTAAAACAATTAGCAAGCGGAAAAACGAGTCTAGGGTCCAGGGATATTCGCCTCGATAGTTAAACACGTTAGCAAAAGATAAGCACAATCTATCAATTCTAACAATGCATTCACGTAGGAGCTCAAGCAATAACTTTCGTATTCATGCTATGAGACTGCAAAATAATTAATTAGAATTAGCAAATCAATTAGATTACACGTTTTCGATCAAATCTAACGTCGATTAAACTATGGTCCAACAATAAATTCATCTCTTGATCTCATTCATTGTTTACAAAGATTAATCAATGGCCAATTGATAATCATAACAAGAACAATTTAATCAACTAGCACAAATCAATCACAAATAATTAAAACTCATCAATTTGAATATCCCAAACCCTAGAAAAGGAAATTACTTCATTATTGATGTAGAAATCAAAGTAGGAGAAAAACTAAACCATGGAATTAAAGAAAAGAAGAAAGATAAAGAAATAATTGTGAAATTGAAAGTGCAAATTTGTTCCAATGCGTAAAGAAAGTGAAATTAAATGATAATCTAATGTTTTCCTATTGTTCTTGCTTCGAAAGAGAGAAAAGATGGAAGTTCAAAGTGAAAGAGTTATGTTTGAATATCTAAAAACTGCCTTTCATATGAAAAATCCCGTCAGAAAACTGTCAGGGTCAGCCCGGTTGATTAGTGCGTCGCGGCTCACTTCATATTCTGCCTATTTTTCTTCAAGCAGTCAACCCGGTTGATAGTGCGCCGCGGCTCACTGCCTTCTCTTCCCAATCTTCTTCTAATCACCCCCGATTCATTGTGAGCCATGGTTAGCAAGGCTTAAACACTCTCTTTTGCATCGTTGTGAGCTTACTTCACAATCTTCAAATGCTTTAACATCGACATTCTTCATTTAACACCTAAAGCATCACAATTAACCATTAAGCTCAAATTAACACAAAATCACCACTACTCGACACAACTTTTGCAATCAAATATGACTAAACTAATAATAAACAACGACACATACATGACTAAACACCTACTACGCCCGAGCCGCATCCCTAATATGATATACGATTGATGTGTCGCATCTATTGTTAATCGTATATCGATAATATTTACTCTCTCTGTCTCTCAAACATTTTTCTTTTTCTTTTTTTTCTATTTTGGTTCGTCCCCAAAACATCTTACTAACCTATTTTTGGAAACAATTTCATTAATTATTATTCTTACAATTTCACTTTTTGTGGGACTCGTTCTCCACTTTCACTAACTATCACTCTTATAATTTCATTTTTTGTGGGACCCATTCTCAACTTATCATATACATAACTAACTTTTATTAAAACCCGTATGTTTGGGGGACGGAGGGAGTATTAAGTTTGTTCAAATTCTTTAAATTTGACGGATAAGAAATAATTTAACTAAACATATGTCATCTGAGTATCATCTCATATGGACCTAATAAGACCAGATAATCATATGAAGCTCTAGAGACCACATATGACATTTCAACGTCAAAATTTTGAAAACCATATTCTTTGGAGTTTGAAATACCACATCTAAATTTTGAGCATCATCTTGTGAGTATCATTTTATCTAGAATTTGTGAAACTATAATTAAGTAATGAGAATAATATCGTCTCAAACATTAAACAACATCGTCAAATTTGAAATCATATTCAATCATATATATATATAGGGGAGTGCTACAGTGAAAACACTTCTTAAAATATAAATATAAATATAAACGTTTTTTAATGTACAAATTTTATCCAACAGGGTTACGAATTCATCCAACATGGTTACGAATTGTGAAAAATAAATTTTTACTACCTTTGGGATTCGAACCTAGGACCACGAATTCATCCAACAAGGTTACGAATCAACCGTAGATCTTGATGATCTAAGGGCTGAAAATTGTTTATATTTTACTATATTTTAAGAAGTGTTTTTATTTTAGCCCTCCCCTATATATATATATATATATATATATATATAGTTAATTATTTAAGTAAATACATCTATATATAAACGTATTATATATATATATATATACATATTAATTTGTGAGTATGATGTGATAAACTTAAACTAATATTATATAATAAAATAAAATACAAATATAAATCTTTTTTAGATATGGAAATTGATTAAAAATCTGGAAAAAAAATAAGAATGAATGAAAATTGAAGAAAATTAAAATAGAGTGATTATACGGCCCCACGTAGGATATGATTTATTTTGCTATTATATATATAGAGAGAGAGAGATTGGGCATAGACATGTATTTTATTTATTTATAACATTTAGTTGAAGAATATATTTTCTAAAAAATGAATTGACATTTGAATTGATTGATTTTCGTGGATTAATTTATTAGTATACTTTATTTAAGTTTTAGTCACACTTGGAACAATCTCAATTAAGTGGGTATAATGATTCCTACTCTGGATGCCATCATTTTATTAAGTTAAATTTTTCGGGTGAAAAAAATGTGGATTGTGAGGCATGATGAGTTCTTGTTGGTCATTGAGTTTATATATATAAGAAAAGTTGGTATGAGGTTGGGAGGGATTTCAGGCGTTTGAAAACAGACGAATGGACCCTCGAAGTGCTAATTTGTTTTAATTTGGCCGGGTTCCGACAATCAAATGGATATGTATGATTTATAATTAAATGGATATGTTGGATTTATCTAATAGTTTTATATAATTATTTAATAGTACAGACTTTATCTAAGAGTTTTATACGATTATTTAATAGTATGGAATTTATTTATAAGTTTATATGATTATTTAATACTCCCTCCGTCCACGAAAGAACTTCCTATCTTTCCTTTTTGGGATGTCCACAAAAGAACTTCCTACCTATTTTTGGACTATACTCCACCACTTAAAATCTTCTTACTTTTCACTTTTCACAACTCTCAATATTAATTATAACACCTTTTCACCACTCCCAATACACTAAACTATCTTTTATCCACTCTTAATACACTCAATAATATTTTTTCTTAAAACACGTGTTACTCCCTCCTAGGAAGTTCTTTCATGGACGGAGGGAGTAGTTTTTAAATATAAAAATTGATTAGAAATGTATAAATAAATAAGAATGAACGAGAATCGAAGAAAATTAGAATAAAGTGATTATACGATAACACGTAGGATATGATTTATTTTGCTATAATGTAAAAATTGATTATATAACTACCAATCTCTCAAAAAAATTCTAGGGTTTGTCTATCTAGGTAGAGTCTAGCAACATGTTAGATTTCAGTTCTAGATCATCTTTTAAGAAGTTGGTTGTGAATAGGGATGGCAGTGGATCTTGGACCCGGTCCAGATTCGTGGATCCAGATCCGTTTTTACGGATTTGGATCTCAATTTTTTGGACCCGACGGATCTGGATCTGGATTTGGATCTCAGTTTTGAAAACGGATCTGGATCTGAAAATTTTAGATCCGGATCCGGCCCAGATCCGACCCGTGGATCCGTTTTATTTTATATATATTTTTTATATTTTATATTTAGTTTAATAATAATATTAACTAAATTAAAAATAATAAATAAATTATATTCAAAAGAATAAAAACTAAAAGTAATTAGATAAAAGTATTTTGTGTTATATTTTTCATGATGGAAATTAGATGTTGTTGATTTTGTGATTTTTTTTAATTTAATTTAAAAATAGTAGATCCATGGATCTGGACCCGTGGACCCGCGGATCTGACGGATCTGGATCTAGATCCAAAATTTTCAGATCCACGGATCTGGATCTGGATCTGGTATATGAAAACGGATCTGGATCTGGTATTGGCCATACCCGGTCCAGATCCGGCCCGTTGCCATCCCTAGTTGTGAACCTTAAAATATTAAGGTATCATTTGAAGTTTTAAAGGCTTTTTTTAAGTTATAAATCTATGAAGAAGCTTATGCCTCATTTCTACACTTTTATTTATTCAACATTGTTTTTTTGTTTTTAAGAAAATGATGTATTTTTTTTTAAACTATAACAACCGCACGCAGGCGACACTATTCACACAAATGTGGAAACACTATCCATACAAAAGTGAGAAAACTATAACAATTGAGAACACTACCCAAAAAACTACCCGCACGCATGTGTGAATTGAACTCAAGACCTCTCACAAATAAAAGTCTTTGGATGCCTCAGTCTTGCCACTTAAACTAGGTCTCATCAGCTTAAGAAAATGGTGTATATTAGAACAATTTTCTTTTTATTTACAATGATAAATGGTGAATACTACCCAATTGAACGATGATTGAAAATTTTAAAAATTAAAATACTACCCCCACATCCCAGTTATATAGGTTAATTGAGTTTTGCACAAGAATTAAGAAAAGTCATTGAAAAAGAAATGTATACAAGTAATTAAATTTCTAATATAATCATATTTCTTATTTGACAATTTATTAATGCTAGAAATAATCAAAAAATTAAATAGGGGTGATGATGAAAATGAAATTAAGGGTCTCCTTTTTATAAGGAAAACTTAAGTAAGATATGTGAAACCTATCTATGGCCCAAGTATGCAAGTTTATATACAATTATAAATAATATGTTATATTTGTATTATTTTAATATTTTTACAAGTTTAAAACCACGCTTATCGGATATGAAGCAACCGTAAATCCCAACTCAACATAGTTGAGTAATACAATTCTTTTAATAACGTCGACCAATATATTCTCGTTCTTGTAAAATCATATGATTTCATAAATTAGATTCTTATATTTTGTATAATGGAGGAATCAGGAAGTGAATATACCAAGAGTAAAAGAATTTGTTGAGAAAGATCTTTGTGAAGAAGTGAGATCTTGGTTCAAATTGATGAGCATCTTCTGTTAAAGATATGAAAAGAGAAAAAAGAGGATATAGTAAAAGATAGTTATATTTCAGGGGACTTTTTCTTGAAACTAGGCTGCTAGCCTGCTATAATGATTGATGTTTGAAGTTCTTTGTCTCGTTCTCTATGAAAATTTTGGCTAATTTTTTGAATGAATTCACTCATGCTGCGTTTACTTTGATGGATAAATTTATTCATAGAAAATGATGAATAATACCAATTTATGCTTTTAAATGTTTCCTTCCTTTTCTAATATTTGATACAAAAAGAGATGCTCACCATTTTTTCTTCCTTATTTCCACTTCAAGAATGGATAATATTATCACACCAAAATGGAGGGATAATATTATCCATCCTTAAAGTAAAAATAAGGAAGGAAGTTTGCAAACCAAAGATCGAAGATGGGTTGGAAATTCAAGACATTTCAGAGTGAAACAAAGCTTTAATTCGGAACATGCATGCCAAGGCCGACTCGTTATGGATTTAGTAGATTCATGAAGAGTTTATCAAAGGAAAAGATCTAGGGCAAAATCTCCGAGCAAAGTAGCTAGCAATTGTAAATTAATCAAAAATACGTTCAACATTTGGGATTTTATCATCCAAAAGTGAGAAGAAATTTGTTGAAAGTCAAAGACATACTTGAGGAATGGGACAACAATAACATAGTATCAATATATAATACGATTAAGGATTCCTGCGCTCTCCTTAATCCGGGGTCCTACGTGGCATGCCTATGAATTCAAGGTTTAAAATCCCTGCAATTCTAGAGCTTCTAGCTTTAAAATATACTCCTACGTGGCAAAATAATTCTACATAATTATTTTATTTTATTTCAATTTTTAAAAACATCACAAGAATATTTTCTCTATGCTGATTCTCAAATCTCATCCCACCCCATCCCCTTCTCTCCCGTCTCTACTCCCCCACCGCGCCCCGCCCCTCCCACCGCTGCGATCTGCTTCGCCGGACCACTACGTCCCCTTCCCCCGCCGCGATCTGCCCCCCCATTTCCACACCGGTTCTTTCTCCCCCAAAATTCCCAAATCCTAATTTCACAGACTCTCCCTCCCCCGTGTCGATTCGCCGTCCCAAGTCAGCGCCGCCGCCCCTTCTCCTTTCCCCGTTTCAACACCAGAGTCTCCCTCCCTCGCTTCAATTCACCGCAGTCCGGCCCCAAGTCAGTGTCGCCGCCCCTTCCTCCCGTTTCAACACCTAGCTCTCTCTTCCCGAAACAGCCCTACCCCCAAGTCGACGCTGCCGCCAATGGCTGCCTTGCGTTTGGCACCACCGCCGTCAATCCGTCGGACATTACTTGGCTCCGAAACAGTTCTTGATTAGCCATGGTAAGTATTCTATTAGGAAAGATTATATTTGATTATTATGAATATGGAATGATTAGTGTGAATTTTAGAAAGAACAAATTTTGGAAAGAATCATTATGCAATACGATTATATGATTTACCTATCAATCAATAAGCAGCCAATTTTAGATACAAATTAACAATGGAAACTTAATAATCTAGGTTTTAGCTATAAATTCATTAGTTCAAATGATGAGAGTTTTACAGCCAATCAATGGTGATTTGTGGCTTCCACTCTTCGTTCTGGTTCAAAGTAAGCTTAATTTCATTATTTATTTTTTAAAAATATTATTATTTTCCCAAATGTGTTTTGAGATGGCCGCAATTTACCTTTATCTCCGTGTTGCAGATTGGATTTAGTTGTTGTTTCTTTCTTTTTGATTTATTTTCTTGATTGGTTATATAGATTTATTAAGCTTTATTGAATTGTCAGTGGTGTAAATCAATGATAACTTTTGATTATATTTGTTTATGTTATAGTTGGCTTTGTTTATGTTATAGCTGGCTTTTACCATCATTTTTGCCTTGATTTTTGTTGGTGCCGCGTTCTCTTTAGTGCCAACAGGATTGATACTTTCCCCTTTGCATAGAGTGTAGATAATATATAAAGATCAATTTTTTTTTTTGTTTCTTCATGGCCTACATAAGCATCAGAAGACTGATTCAAGTTTCGTGTTTCTCTGCTTTAGCTCATATCCTTATGTTCTAAAACCTGGACATTTTCATACTACAGCTTGTGAATCCGTTGAAAGTCTACAATTGAATTTTGATATGTGTGCAAATGATTGGTGAAATTTATTGGGTAGTATATTTGATGTTAAAGATAGCATCTACATGGATTCTTCTTGCACTAACAACTTCTTTTTTATTTGCATTTTTTTTACTAATACAATTGGTAGGGGCGCTGCTGCTGTACCGAGTCAGGAAAAGGGGGGATTCCTTGGTGTAGTGTGTGTGTTGTTGGCTGAGTAGTCGAATCAGGGGCAGAGGGCGGAGATGGTGGCAGCGTATGGCTGCTGCTATCGGCCAGAGTGAGCAGAGGATAGAGGGAGAAGAAGGTAAGAGGAAGAAAGAGATGTGTGGTTCCAGCATTTTAGGTTTAAGGATTTCAAAGGATTTTGTATATTTTACTTTAGAATAATACTGGAATAATATGGCCTTATATATGGTGCATATTTGTTCTATATTTCAGGTGAGGATTTGATTCCTCCTTATTTCACTTTTTATTTTCTCCAAGTAGGCATCGTCCTGTTAAGTGTTAATGAATGAGATTAAGAGCCCCTGTAAGTCAATTTTGTAATATTGTTTGTGAGAGGAGAGAGATGCAATATGAATCTCCAACTGGATGTCCAACACTTTGATTAGTTAGTTATCTGTGTTGTGCATATCTTAACCTCTGTTAAATTTGGTTGTTGGATACATTTTGCAAATCTTAACCTTTGTTGAATTTTGTTATTGGATACATATAACATTTTGGCATGTTGAATTTGCAGATCAAGTCTCATGGTGATTTATTTGTTGGGTGATTTATTGCATTTGTTGGGTGGTTAATTGCAGGATGCCAACGCCGAGAAGCAGCAATGCCCCTCCCTCTCAAGCCTTGACGGGTATTCGATGGGTAGCGGATGGCGGGTATCCGACGAATAGGAGATTGGTGGATACTCTACGGGTGACGGGTATCCGCGGGTCATGGGTATGGGTGACAAATAGTAGTGCACAAGAATTTGAAATTTTCTTTAAAATTTGCTACAGTTTCGTGGTGATTTATTTGTTGGGTGATTGATTGCAAGATGTCAATGCAGAGAAGCAGCAGTGCCCCTACCTTTCAAATCTCGGCGAGTATCCGACGAGTAGTGGGTGACGGGTATCCGACGGGTAGCGGGTGGTGGATACCCAACGGGTGGCGGGTATCCGCGGGTCACGGGTATGGGTGGCAAATAATAGTGGGTGATAAATAATTTTTTCGAATATACGTTTCCCTGAGCCATGTTAGGGACAAAAGTCTTATTTAATTTATTTTTTTTATTTTAGTTTGATATGTAACGTAGACGTATGTCATGTTAACACTTATTTTATTCAATAATATTTATTATTTATAAATATATTATGAAAAGGGATGTAGACTTTTTAATTTATAATTTATAATATCAAATAATTCCCGTCGAATTTCGACGGGTTACACACTAGTTTATATATATAATACGTTTGCCTAAGATATATATTATTTTCCAGACTATAATTATTTGTTAGATTTAGTCAAATTATTATTTTTGTCTTTATAAAATTAAATTAATTAGTTACTATACTACACATTTGGAAATGAAAAGTTACTTAATTATAAAATGCAATAAATTAAGATATTTTCATGGGTAAGTTCATTTTTTATGTATTTAATCAAAATGGTATTATGTATTTTCGTATTGAACAAAATATTAAGCAATATATCTGATATATCATTTATGTGAATAGAATACTTTGAATGTATCTAAAATTTAAATTGACCAAAGAATTTGATTGCTTCTTTTTACACCATTAATTATCAATGATAAAATATTTGTTTTTTTTATATATATATATTATTAGTTGTTACTTGTTAGGACATTTTTCGCCATGATCCCTATTAGGGTTTAGTAAAACTAATTATTTGATAATATAATATTTAGTAAAATTATTATTCATTTTTCTTTTGATATTAGTTTTATTAGTAATTATTTTATAAATTATTTTGTTATACACGAATTTTTTAAAAAGATATCCACAATTGTATTTGTATGTACTTTCTCTTTGTCTTTATATACAATTGTATTTGTATGTATTTTTATAATTTAATAGCCAATGAGGCCTAGTTCAGGTGGCTGAGGCACCCAAAGACTCTTCTTTGTGAGAGGTATTGGGTTCAATTTCGCTAGCGCACGGGTAATTTTCTTACTTTTGTGTGGATAGTAGTCCCGCCTGCGTGCGGGTAATTTTCACACATTTGTGTGGTGTAGAGGTCTCGCTTGTGTGTGTGTTGCTTATTTGATTATATAATATATACTTTTTCTATTGTAAAAAAAATAATTTTATAATTTAATAACATTGTCTATATACGTAAATTATATATATAAAAAAGAATAAAAAAATAACATCGTCTATATATACAATTGCATTTGTATGTATTCTTATAATTTAATAACATTGGATTAATTAAAAGGAAATTGTATCACAAAATTAAGGATTCTTACATAATACGAATGAAAGTACTACTATTTTCTGTTTTCTCATCCAAATTCCTTAATCCACCTATTATCATTAGAGGCACTCTCCCGTGCAACTGATTTTTGAATGACACTATTTAAATATATAAATGACACTTGAAGTGGTATCATTTTTCGAATGAAGTGGTATCATTTTGAAAATCAATTGCACGGTGCAATCAGTACAGGAGTATTTGTGTTATCATTATGACTTTGAATATGCTTTTTCGTTACTCAAAAAAAAGAAAAAGAAAAAGAAAAACAAAGGGGGGCCGGGGGGCATGTGCTTTTCGTTTCGATGACAAATTATGTAATTAAAAGTTAAAACAAACAAAATTATAGTATGAATCACCAAATTTCATGCATGATTGAATGTTGAGTCTAATTAATGATGACAACACTGGCACTACTTGAATTGGATAACAATAAATGTGCAAATGAAAGAAAATCCATGGCGATGAGTCGGTGGTGTTAGATCTACCTCATAAACTTTTTTAAATAATTTATAAATTAATTAAAAGTTTACATTTTTTGAAAATACTTGATAAATTAAACTCATAAAAATCTTATAAATTATAAAATAAGTTTCCATAACTTATAAGTTCTCAAAAAAAAAAAAAAATCAAGCTCAACTTATTTTTTTATAATCTCATATGTAGTTTTATTATATAAAAATAATTTTACTATAATTTACCCATCGTATTTTCTTCTAATTTCATTTCTCTCAGATGTTCTCTCTCTAATTCACAATTCTTTCATTAGCTTACAAAATGAATTATTCAAATATTTTGATAATTTATTTATAAGCTCTCGAGCCTTGAGATATTCTTTTTTTATAAGCTACAAAAACATTTTATAAATTATTACTGTTAAAATATAAAACTCTTTAAAATAAGTTTAGTCAATTAATTTTTTAGGTCAAAATTTTTAAATTAGTTAACGAAGATCTTTTTATAAGAACCTGTATCAATATCATGTATAGGGATGACAATCGGGTACTACGGGTACGGATAGTGACTATCCATACACATACTCATGCACGAACTAAATGGATAGTGGTTTTTAACCACGAAACTATCCATGGATATCAAATGGTATCCCCCACCACCCGTGGATACCCACTACTCGTCGGGTATCCGCGAACCCGTTACCCGTCGGGTATCCGTCACCCGCTATCCGTCGGATACCCGCCACCCACTATTCATTGGATACTCACGAAATAAAATTTAATCATAAATTTATAACAAATTTAACGGGTATTTCACGGGTAATTGACGGGTATTTTCGCGGGTAAACGAGTTTCGCAGGTATGGATAGTAAGTATCCAAACTCATACCCACAAACTAAATGGATAGTAAATTCCAACCACGAAACTATTCGTGTATATTAAATGCCTCTCAAACTCACCCTAATAGGTTCGAATTTTCACGGATATTCATTACCCGCGAATAAATTGTCATCCATCCATAATCACGTACGTTTACTTAGTGCAGCTAAAATAACGGCTACGGGGGTGGCTGATAGCATGGTCAGCGATACCATTCATTCAATCATTCTACTCCTTTTCAAGCATTGATACGCCAATAATGTCCAAAAATAAAAGGACACTTTCTTTTGGTTTCAACTATTATTCTTAAAAAAAAAAAAAAAAAAGAATTGGCTTTCCACCTTTGCTTTATTTTGTTTTTGTGTGTTTAACATCGGTTGTCTATGTCTAGGATATTGTTTACTAGTTATATAAGACAGTATTATTTATAGAGTTAATTGACCGTAAATATTTAAATCATATACCTAAAATTTGATTTTTAATCAGATTATTTTTTTTGGTAAAAAAATACATAGATTTTTATCTTTTTGGAATTTGACCTGATTCCAAAAGTTCGTTGAACAATTACTTAATTGTTTGAATTTTGATGGCAATCCGAAAGTATTGTTGAAAAGTTCTTGACATTATCTTTCTAATTATACTTATATTGTTGAGCTTGGTTATCAAAAGTTGTCGGAAAAAAAAATACAAATTTCGTGACATCAATTTTCATACTATTTTTTTTTTAGACTTTCGATAATCAAAACCCAACAATATATATAAGTATCATTAGAAAAAATAACGTTAAAATCGGTACGTTTAGATTGCCCATTGGAAATTAGACAAAGTTATTAGTCGGCGAACTTTCGACTAAGGTCAAATTAAAAAAAAAAATATGTATTTTTTGACAAAACAATAGATTGGATTAAAAATCAAAATTTTGATATAACTTGTGTATTTATAGGTAGTTATACTTTATTTTAAATCCAAAAATCAAAAATTTGATATAACTTGTGTATTTATAGGTAGTTATACTTTATTTTAATTATATAAGTTAATGCGTATTGCTATTATTTCGTTGGTGAAATAAACAATTGATATAAATAATGCAATATCCACCTTGGATCGTATATTTTTTTAAAAAAATAAATAAGAAACTTTTAATGTATTTGTTTATTTCATTTGAGCATCAAATTTTACTTGTCCAATACAACATTATCATATGGTAAGCAAATGATCATTTTTAGACTTAGAATTTATATTGAGAATTGGAATAAGAACTAGTATAACGTATACTTATAAGTGTAACTATAAACTTACAAATTAAACATGGTCTTCTGTAATGATCTAATTATAGGAGTCGAAAGAAAATTCTAATTCTAGTATGATAAAGCTCTTCATTAACAGGTATGTCATAGATTTTCATTCTAAAAAAACATGTATGTCATAAACTTATATATGTACATCGTTTGCACACACATTATGTGTGATGCAAGTATTCTAAGAAGGTGTTTGGCTAAGCTTATTTTAAAGAGTTTATAAGATGTTTCAAAAGTTTATAAGATGTAGTTTTTAAGATCTTATAAGTTGTCAAAGTGTTTGGATAATTTTTAGTTAGAGAGAGATTTTTTTTGTTAGAGATAGAAAATCGAAAAGAGATGAAATTAGAATGACATATTTATGAAAATAAAAAATTATAATTGAGTTATTTTTATAAAATGAGTGTTGCTTATAAGAAAATGAGAAAATATCTTATAAACAACACTAATTTTATAAAAATAACTCAATTATATATAATGAGTGTTATTTATAAACTCTTTAGGAGCTTATTTTACTAAACACTTTGAAGAAGCTTATAAGCTCGGTCAAACAATCTCTAAGCTGACTCGATGATGTTCAAGAAGGAAAGGTGAGCCCAAACGTTCGAAGAAGCCACCTGCACTGCTGCACAGCTTAAAGATTTTCACATGCCAAGTAAATAGGAGTAGTTGATTGGTTGGTTGTTATATTATTATTATTTGGATAATTAGTTAATTTTTTTCTTATGAATAAACAAGTAAATTTGAAGATTGTGTAACAATAAATTTGAATTTAAGATATTTGATGTTTTTTCTTTTGGTAAATGAAAATTTTATTCACGCATGAGGAGTGCAACCCAAAAGCGAGAATCAGAGTTACATACAGATAAAAAGAGTCAAATTACAACAACTTAAGACAATAAGATGGATTACAAATCCAATCACTCAAACCATAACAAACAACACTAGGAGATAGATTTGATACCCAAAACTAAAACTTCACTCTAACCATCTCAATAAGGTCCTCTCGACGAGTTATTGAAAACTATCGCATTTCGATGAATCCATAAGTTTCATATAACACAAATCTAAAGAGCTTTCCACAATTTCACCGAACTTTTATTCCTTGCAATTCCCAAATGTTGCAAAAAGTGACAAGACAGAGAGTATCATGCCTGACATAATAAATATTAAATCAACTATAACACTTGACCCAAACTCTACATGCAAACGAGCAGGAGATAAATAAGTATTCAACAGATTCACCCTGTGTCGAGCAGAAAGGGCACCTGCCATCATCAAGCTCGCATATCACACCCCTTTTCAATAGATTTTGCCTTGTTGGAATTCTATTTTGAAGAAGTTTCTAACAAAATGAGCTTGCCTTGATTGGAGCAAACTTGCACCAGATTTTTCAGATTTTCATCTGTCCATCTTCCTTGACTTGCTCTCTTTTCGATCTCCAAATAAGCCGACTTCGAGGGGTAAATTCCATTACTTTCTGCAGCCCACGTCCAGCCATTCTCTTTATTTTTGGTTGGCTTGAACCTGTTAATATGAGAAATTAAACAAGCAAATAATTCTTTTTCCCACTCAAATAAATTCCTCCTCCATTTCCATTCCCACTCCCACATATTATCAATTCATTTTCCTTTATCTTTGAGGCAAATTCCTTATCTACTGCTACTGTGAATAGCCTATTAATATTAATCATGTTATTACTAGACCAATACACGCCTATTTCTTATTTTAATTTGTCATTAAAGTGTTTTTTTATGATGTTAACAAAGTGTGATAATGAAATTATCCGCTTCTTAGAAAAATATAGAATTACATATTTCAATAAAGATTAGACTATTTTTGCAACCAGTGCCATGTAATTTGTCCATTCAAAATTTATAAATTTATTTTTTGAATTTAAAATTCATATTTTCTTCTTTTTTAAAACGAAAATTCATAAAAAAAAGTTAAGAACGTTATTTCTTAACTTCAATTTTATTGTTGGAGAGTATATTCATGTAGCCTTCCATTGGTAGACGACTTGAACCATAAGTCACTTTGAAGAAATCAATTTTATTTGTCTCCGAAGGACATCTAACTAGTATGCAAGCTTTGTTCGTAATCAACCAAGTTTAGAGTTAAAATTTCATCATTCTTGTTATGTTAAGTAAAATAAAATATAAATTAATTTTATTTCTAAATTTTGATTGAATTTTTTGGAATTCCCGTTTAAAAGTAGTATCTACCTTAACAAAACAAAATAAAATCTAACCTTCCATTTAGTCAATTTTTTGTTTGTAAACTAAGTTCATTTAAATGTTCCATGATAAAGATTAGACTATAACTCATTTTCAATTCAAAATTCCGTTAAAATGACTGGCAAACTAGAAATAGGAGACTAGAGAGGACAAAACATATTAATTCCAAAAAAAAAAAAAAATCATATATTTTTGTTAATTTTAAAAATTATTATCTTTGTCTCACGAAAATATGAACAATTTGTCATTTTGGAGCGTCGCACAAAAATATGAACACTTCCATTTATATACACTATAAATTTATTTTTTATCCCTCATTTTCTTACTTATTCACAAAAAACCATTATAATCCATCACTATTTTTTCTCAAATTAACTCGTTATTCTCACGACACTTTATAAAATAAAACATATTTTTCACTCACATTGACTCTCAATTAATATCTCTTAAAATCCGTATATCTCTCAATTATTTATAATTTTACGAGACAAAAGAAGTATTTGCCTAAAAAAATAATAAAAGGGTTGTAAATAAAATTAGCCACCCTTTACCATTCTCCTTTCATGTATTCGATGTAGTCATATGTAAATAATAATAAAAAAATTAATAAAAGTGTGTTCTTTTTTATGAACAAATTCATCATGAGAAAATAAAAGATAATAAAAATTTATATTTTTTAAATATATTTTTTTTTTATAAAAGAGAAATTTATTAGTATTTTTCATTACTTCTTTTCATTTTAAGGAAGAGTAATATTACTCCCTTCGTCCCACGAAACATGACCCAGTTTTCTTTTTAGTTTGTCCCACGAAGTTTGATCTGTTTCTAAAAATGTCAAAAAATTTATCCTTTATTCACCTTTTCACTTTTTCACATATCACACTTAACACACAAAATACCAATTTTTTAATTATCGTGCCAAAAAGAAATGGGTCATGGTTCATGGGACGGATGGAGTATTATTTTAAAAATTGAGTGATAAAACTAGGGGTGAGTAAAATATCCAAAATCCGAATATCCGATCCGAACCAAACCGAAATTTAAAATTTGGTTCGGATTTTTCGAATTTTCGGATCGGATCGGATTGGCACTTTAAAAATCCAAAATATATTTATAATATAATTAATATTATAAATAAATATATATAATTATTAGTTTTTAAATAGTTAAATATTTCTAAATTCTAATCGTATGCTCTTATTTTGGTTGATTATAATTAATAGTTTGTTAATTAGGGCCTTAATTTGATTGTAATTATCTAATAGGTTAGATTGACATCTATTTCGGATTTATCGGATTTTTGTTTTTTAACATTTCGGATTGAATCGAATCGGATAAAAATTAGATCCGAAATCTGAATGCTCACCCCCTAGATAAAACTATTAGAAAGAAAAAAAGGTATTTAAAGACATAAATTTACAAAGAGAGGGTTGTACAGTGTACTAGACTACTCACTAGTCACTACTGTGTAGTGAAGTGGGAGCGCCGCGGCAAAATAATCCCCTGGTGGATCCCACTCTAACGCATAATAAAAACATTTCTCAAATAATAATATTTTCTCTCACATCAATCGTTTTCTCTCTCCTCCCCTTTCTCCTTCGTTTTGTCTGACTCTGCAGAACTTTTTTCCCTCTTCAGACAACTAAAGCCTGTCTCACCGAACAGGAAGAAGCAAACCCCCCCCCCCCCCCCCAAAATTCCAGAAAAAATCGAGTCAAAAACCCTAGGCGAACACAACCTGCTACAAAGTCCCTATCTCTCTCCATTTTCATGGAATCTCTCTCCAAATCTTCGCACAGGAGAAAGCACTCAACTACGACGGCGAATGTCTTCTCCTCATCTTTCTCCTTCAAGAACCCCTACGGAGACGTTTTGCTGCCGAATGGAGCTGAGAGGAAGTCGCTACAAGTTCACGAGTACTCCGAGATTTTCTCCGGCTCCTCTTCCATTCCAGTGCTTGATCTTTCGGCCATGGACGAGCGGGTCGCGTTGGGCGATCTCCGGAGCTCCAAGCTCGATTACACCAACATCTTCTCCGGCTTGACGCATGACGACGTTTTCGTGCCGTACGAGGAGTTGCTTAATGGTTCTGCTAAGAGAGCTAAACCGCGGTGAGTTTCTATTCTTTCATTTCGCAAGGAAATTTTGAATTTTACAGTAAATGTGTGAATGTTGCACTTGCTTGCGCGTGAATGTTATGCTATCGGGTTCTGGAATTAGTAAATGTGTTTTTTCTGTCACATTTTTGAAGAATCTTTGTCAAAATTCTCGCTTAGGAAAGAAATCATTTTTGTTTTGCTTGATTTTATTAAAGAAAAAATTGAAATTAAAATAAAAACCTGCTCGACTGAACTGTGGTACTCTTGTAATGCTAGTAACAGGATGAACTAATTTACAGTGTCAAAGTTGTAGGCGGTGATGCTCATTGTCAATTAAAACTTAACAGTGTCCGAAAATCCATTTGATGCGCAGTTCTAGATATGAATTTCCATTAAATCTCTTCCATTGGCGTGTGTTATATGTCGTAGTCAATACTTGTTCAACTCTACTATAGAAAAATATATGTTGTTAATTGCTTCTGGCAGTGGTAACCCGTATACTCTATGGCAGCGTCTAATGTCATCTTTGGTATAATATGAATATTTTGGATAGTATGTTATTTTGAAGTTGATATTCACATTTAATTTGAAGATATCAACTGTTCCACTGTAGAGCTGTCTTTTTTAAAAGTGCAAAAGCGTATTGGTTTGCATTTTCCCCACGTGGCGTGTGCTCGATTTCTTGTAGTCGGATTGTGGTTAGTGAGTTAGTCTCTGTTTAAAATGACGTAACCATTTGTTTTCTATTTCATTCTTTCAAATGGAAAGCTGATAATAGTTACAATAATAGTCATAGTTGCCAATTCCTATGACTCCTTGCAGCCAGTGTTCCCGGATTTTCTGAGCATTAATTTGTTTGCCCAATTCCCTTCCCAGCTGTAAAGTATCATCTCAAAATAGGAGGAGGTGTCTAGTTACCTGACTTGATGTCAGTAGGAATCCATGTATATATTATTTAATATATTACACTCAAGCTCTAATTTTATGACAAACAATTTAGCATCTGATCTTCTCTGCGTAGCAAACCAAAATATCAAAGGAAAAGAATGCATTCTCTCCTGGCCTTTGAAGAGGAGAAGGCAGAGAAAGAGTTCAAAGAATCTGAGGCTTGTAAATCAATATTGGAAAAACTAAACTGAAATAGTCTTTTATTTTCTATATAGGCAAAACAAGGCTGACCTTAATTTAATCTTGATGTGATAACTCAGAAGGCATATATAAGAACGAATGACATCCATGCATGAAAAAGTAATTTCTTACGCTAGAAATTGGTGAATTATGAAATGAAAATAATTTGTACAGGACATAAAAATTAACTTATCAGATAAATTGAAAAAAGTTGGATATTCTTTCCATTGAGAGGATTAGTCATATTTCCTCTCTAGCTCCTATTTATGCTTTTGTTTATATGTTGAGATAAGTATTAAAGGCTTTTCTCGTACCCCTTTTCTTTTGATTGGAGGGGTTGGTACGAAGGTGTTAGGATGGACAGGTGAGAAATGAGATGTGGGAGATAATTACATATTCTTTAAGTTTTTTGTAATATTTGGCATTTAAATGTGCATGTTGACCTCATTATATCTTGAAATTTGAAACAAAAATGATTTAATGCCTAGTTATATTTTGTGCTTCTATGGTGCATCTCATTTGTCTGAAAATAAATTGATGGAAAGAGTTGTATGCTTGATCCAAATTATTTTGTAGGATTCCAATGGAGGGGCGGCCTCATAGACAAGAATCAGGTTCTCGACATTCTTCAAGAAAGACACAAAGGTCCCCTGGTGTGGCATCTGATCAGTCTATTGATAGAGTTAAGCTGCAAGAATCAGGTTCTCCACCTTCTATAGTAAAGATGGAAAGGCCCTCTGGTGTGGCATCTGATCCATCTTTTGATGAAGGGAAGCTGCAAGAATCTGGTTCTCTACATCCTTCAATAAAAACAGAAAGGCCCTCTGGTGTGGTATCTGAACAGTCTACCGATGGAAGTGAGCAGCAATTTAACTTGTCTTTCAATAGGACCAATCAAATAAATGTTGATGCATCAGATGCGAAGACGCACATAGCAGAGCTCCATGCTGTTCCTGGATTTACTCATTTTGTTGATGGAGGTCGGCCACATAAGGGAAAGAATGACAGGCCACCTTTACTCAAACATGAAGTTAGTCGCACCTGGAGTTTCAGTGCTGAAGTTGAACCTGTCAATGCTGATGGTGGATCAAGCTTGGAGAAATCACGGGTACTGGATGAGTCTCACCATGTGAATGAACTTAATTTCAATTCACCACTGTCAAATGCACCCATGTCGTCAAGTCATCCAACAAATTTAAGTGATAACAAGGAAGTCAGACAGTCAAGGACATCTGGGTTTGCTTCTAAAGAAGATGTTTCGCAGAAGATTGCTGGTGAATCTCCTGAGGATTTTGATGATAACTCTGTTGATGGTGTATCTGCTGCTGCCTTGAAGAAGGCCATAGAACAGGCACAAGAAAGTATAAGAATAGCGAAAATAATAATGGAAAAGAAGAAGGATGGCTATCAAGAGGGATCAAAGCTTAGGCCTATAAGTTGCTTGAAAGTTGCAGATAGGGAAACTAAAATTGACCATGAGGCCTTTGGATCAAAAAACAACAGTACCCGGAAAAAGTACGAAGAAATAGATCCTATATTCTCTGCACCTGCCGGGTTTGATGGAAAATTAACTCCATGTTTTTCTGCTGAACGTTCTGAGGGCAAAAGGGTGTTGGAGAATGTTGAAACAGATAATGAACCAGGAGAGACATTTGCAGGCCGAAATAAGTTATTTGCTTCAAATGACACTCAGAGTGAGACAACACAGGTTGATGAAACTGTTCAAGTAGAAAAGCTTGAAAAAAATGTGGAAGCAGATGAAGTGCTAAGAGAGGGAAAAAGTTCTTCTGGATGTGAAGCTGTTGATTTGGAGCCTGCAAAGGCAGGCAACTTTAATAGCTTAGTACCCCCCATGAGTGAACTTGCATCTGACCTTGGAAGGTTGGAAACAGGCACAGAAACCTTTAAACGGAGAAATGTTACCGCTGCTCTTATAAAAAGATCTGAAGTTGTTCCTGAACTAGTGGAAGGGGCACAGCATACATCCCAAAGGACACAAGGGATAGAGAAGAGTTGGGAAGAAGGTGAAGTATGTCAGACCACTTCTGTTCATGCAGAAGGACCTCAAAATGATGGTGGAAAGGTACTCAGTAGTTCTCAAAGAATTGCTGAGCATGACAAGGCAGTGGATGAAGATTGTGAAAATTTAAGGACCTGCCCAGAGGATGGAGTGAATGATGAGAGAGAAAATGATAGGGATGATAAGAAACAGCATGAGAAGAAACTTGAAGAGTGTGACAAAATGGCTAATGCAAGATCAGAGTCTAATGACATGCTCGATGAATCACATAATCTGGCTAGGAATGAAAGTCTGGACCCACAAGAGATAGACAGAAAAACTGAAAGTGTCTCTGGATTCGAAGTGGATGGCCAGAGACATGCAAAAAATTATGATGAAGAAATTAGGAGGACCGGGCAGACAGAGGGCTGCCTCTGGTTTGACGATAAAGAGCAGCTGAAGGAAGTCTTGCTGGAGGAGGTAATCAATGATGGGAAATCTGATGTGTTCCCAGAAGTAGGGGAGCCAAAAATTAAAGTTGACAAGGCTCATCAACCGCAAATTAATGATAACAAGCAGTATTTTGCTGATACTGGTGAAGAGCCAAAATCAACTGAAGAACTTCTACAGAATCAAGTTGAAGAGGAACATGTTAATACTACTATTAAGTATGAAACTGTGGGGACCAATGTGATGGAGGCAAACCATTGCACCAATGTTCAGAAGAGGGAAACTGAGGAAACAGACAACAGTAAGAGGGGCGCTGGCAAAGGTGAAGGTCAAGAGGCTGCTTGTCAAGAGGATGTCAATGAAGCTGTTAATTTGGGTAGTGGAGAGGCTAGCATCATCTTTTCTGCTCCTCATACTAATGGAACTAGCAATATCGTTGCTGAAACTGAAGAATCCTGTTGTGTTGAGTCAAACAGCAAAGCGGAAGAACATCATAAATCAGTCAAAAATTCTGAAGAGGATGTGCCCAAATCAAAGGGAGCAGTTTCTGCACTTGGTGAGGACCGGATGGAAGAAGGATCGTTCAGTCTTCTGGGTGATGAAATGCTCAGAACTAACTATTTGCATCGGAGTGCCTCTGAAGAGATTTTCGTGAAAAACAAACTGCTTGATACTTTTGAAGGTCTTCCTTCTGATAGCAGAACAGAAGCTGTTGATCTCATGGATGCGGATGCCGAAGAAAACCTGTCACAAGATGAGGATGTATCTAAAACAACTAGTGATATTCATACTGCTGCGCAAGAATATGTTGCTGAAATTAATAGACAAGATATACCTCAGGACCTTGAATCTCATTTTACAGGAGTAGAACTGAACTTCCCAGATGTAGAACAGGTGTTGGAGCAAACTAAGGAGAGTGATGAAGGACCTATATCAGCCTCAAGCTTTGAGAAGAAAGATGAGCTGTCTGCTCAAAAATCTGAAGAATGTCCAGAAAATGTGAAGGCCACGACCTCAAACAAGGAAGAACTAAGTAATGACATGGTTTCTGATGAAAGAAAATGCGCTGAGGAACAAATTGAAGGATTATACTCTCAATTACATGATGAACCCAAAGAAACGGATGGACCCTTGGAAACTGAGGAAGCGGTAGATACAGATGTGAACGTGGAAAAGGATAAGGAAAATCTTGTTGGAACTTCATCTATGGAAGAGATAGATGCCAAAGAATGTGTGCAGAACTTTGAGAGCAATGATCAACAGCAACGAATAGAAGCCATAAAAAGGGGAAGAGAGCGGGAAAAGGATAGGATAGCTGTGGAAAGGGCAATTCGTGAAGCTCGTGAGAGAGCATTTGCTGAAGTTCGAGAAAGGGCAGAAAGAGCTGCTGTGGAGAGAGCAGCTACTGAAGTTCGGCAAAGGGTTATGGCAGAGGCTCGGGAGAAGGTTGAGAAGCCTTCTGTGGTTAAGCAACCACTTGATAAGGCGTCCACAGAAGCCAAACTTAAAGCTGAACGAGCTGCAGTAGAAAGAGCCACAGCAGAGGCTCGTGAGCGTGCTCTAGAGAAAGCAAAGTCTCTAAAAACTTCCGAAGAGTTGAAAACACCAGTTGACAGACACTCCACTGAAAGGTTTTCTAGTTCTTCCAGAAATAATGTACTGAAGCACAGCTTTTCTTCCTCAGTAAGTGTTCGTTGTCTTTTATTGCTTGCCTGAAGGTAATATAAATTGTGTTCCTGAATTTGATGTCAAACTCTCCTACAGGATCTGGAGACTGGAATCAACAGTGAATCAGCACAAAGGCGCAAAGCAAGACTAGAGAGGCATCAGAGGATAATGGAGCGAGCAGTATGCCCTTCTCCATTTTATCTTTGTAGCTATAGTTAGAGAGATTTTGGAACCGTTTACCCATCCAACTGGTCTTTTCAGGCAAAAGCACTCGCAGAGAAGAATATGCGGGATCATCTTGCGCAGAAAGAGCAGGCTGAGAGAAATGTAATATCTATTACCACGCGTTTGAATTAATAATTATTGCCTTAGTAAACTTAAATGGTTTTGAAAAATTAATTTGTGTTGTTGATGAGGATCTTGTCATATTGCAGAGACTTGCTGAATCTCTGGATGCTGATATTAAAAGATGGGCCACAGGAAAGGAGGGAAACTTGCGTGCACTTCTCTCAACTTTGCAATATGTATGTATTGGCTCCCAGTTAACTACTGATTTACTATCTCAATCATTGCTTAGGGTAGGGTTTATTATATTTATTTGTATATTAATTTCCAGATCAAGATTTGGGAACTTGCATGGGTAGAAAACCTTGTAATACAGCGAAGACCTGGAATAACCCCCTACTAGAAGAAAAGGGAAAAACAAGTCCAAATTCTGAAGGGGGAGAGAGTCTCTCTCTCTCGTGAAGCCAAATATGACATGAGACCTGTGTCTGATCAAATGAGCCAACCACTGTTTGTTTTATATTTAATCGATTGTCTTGTGCAGATCCTTGGTCCAGAAAGTGGTTGGCATTCTATTTCCTTGACGGAGATCATTACAACTGCAGCTGTGAAGAAGGCCTACCGAAAGGCAACTCTTTGTGTACACCCTGACAAGTTGCAACAAAGAGGAGCTAGTGTTCAACAAAAATACATATGCGAAAAGGTTTTTGATCTTCTTAAGGTATGTTGTTAATATCCCTTTAGAACGCCTCTTGCCGTGTGTTTTGGTTTTGAGTTCTTCCACGAGTCTTGGTCATTACATCTACATCTAACCTATGTTGTTGCACAATCCCCCTCTCAGGCAGCATGGAACAGGTTCAACTCGGACGAGAGATGATCAAGTAAGTAGTGACAGTAGCCTTTGCCCTCCTGTTTATTCATTTATTTTATTTTACTGTTTTTCCTTTGGAGGGGTGTAATTTCATGCTCTCACTAGATAGAGTTGGCCTGGTGGTATATGGTGACCCTATTTTAGATAGCTAGATGTAATTTCATTACTCTGAACAAGCAGTATGCAAGAAAAAAAAATGAAGCTATTAAGGTCCAAATAAGTTCGTCATGTTATATTTAATCCATTTAAAAGTCAGTGTTAAAAACAATGTGTGAAATTCATGATTTCACGTGTTACTTTGTTACGACTTCATTTCAAGTCTCTGGCAACCATATCAGCTTTAATGCCCAACTTCCACCAGTGTTGTAAATGTACGAATTATATGGATAAATGTTTTTTATATCAAGATTTAGGAGTCACGTTGAAAATAAAAAATATTTACAGAAGTGACACTATTATTATTCTTTTAATTTCTCCCTCTTTATCCAAATATTTATAATTAGTACTTAGATTTTTTTAAGTGTCCTCGATCATTAAATCACACATAAAAAAAGTAGGGAAATTTATATTTGTAATTTTATTAATTATTTTCTTGTTGTGAAGAGCTTTATGATTAATCTAATAAAACTAGATGAAGTAGTAAGAGTATCACAATTTAAAAATGAGATATGGAGTATTTATTTAAAAAATAAAGAAAAATCAAAATGGGACATTTGAAACGAACCGGAGGGAGTAGTTGAGTTGAAACAATAAATTTTGTGAATCATGAGTTGGAGAAAATAGTGAGCTACGAAAGTAAATGATGGCATGACTAACGCCTTATTGTTATTGGAGCCAACTGCCAACACTTCGGAAATGCCATAATTGCATCGGTACTTCAATCATGTTCTTTTAAAAAAGCAAATACCTACAAATTCTCTTCTTCAAAAAATGGTGTGAATTGGTGAAAATATTCATTTTCTTTAAATTTTTATGTAAAATATTTATTTTTATAAAAATAAGTAGTCAAAATAATTAATTTATTAAGGTCTCAATCATTATTGTATTTAAAGGATAATTTATTATATTTTTTTATATGTCCAGTACTTTTTCAACATAATATTTGAGAAAGACAATGACGTGGACTGAGTAAAATAAAAGATTGTTTTTTTATTTTTATTATTTTATTTTTTTATAACATCTACTCCCCTAGTTCCGTTGAAGTTGATGTGCATTCCTTTGCGGGTCGTCCAAACGAAGTTGATGCATTTCTATATTGGGTAAAAATTAGAGAAATTAAGGGTGTAATTAAACTTAACTAAAAGTGCACTTATTTTACTTAAATTTTGGATTAACAAAAATAGGCTCATTTTTTTGTGGTCCAAATCTAAAATCTTCACATTCATCTTTCATTCTTCGTTTCTTTTGCCGCTACACCATTTCTCTCTCGATCTATCTTTTGTATTCCGATCTACTTTGCCTGAGCTACCTCCTCCTTCATCTCCTCCCTCTGAGCTACAGTCGCCCCCTACTCTGTTTGAACATATCCTCGTCGCTACGCACGCGGCGGTAGCCTACTCGCACGCCACCCCTCCGCTGCCATGATGTATTTTGAGCAATGGGGGAGGCAGCGACGGGAAAAGGTCGATGATGATAACATCTTTGAGATCACCCCTGAAATCCTCGATGCCATGATGTATTAAGAGGATTTTTTTTAAGTTTTTTTGGAATTGGAGGTTTTGGATGGAGAAAGACCGGCTCGACGGTCGCCGGGAATTGAAAAGAGAACTTAAGGAGAAGACCAAAATTAGGTACTTAGGGTTTCTAGGTAGCGACTAGGGCTGAGCAGGGCAGGACTGGCGACGCTCTTCGCCACTGAGAAGAGATGGAGTCTTTGCAGTGTGTGTCCCAAGAGGTGTACGGAGAAAGGGAAAACGAAGGACTACTGAGGACTATGATTTTCGACATCTGCTGAGCGACAAGGTGATTTTCCGACAACTGCTATTTTACGGGCGGGCGGGCGAGGGGGGAGCGAGGTAGGAGGAAGATGGGTTGGGGCTTTTTTTAATTATTAAAAATAAAATTTGAAATTAAGTAATTTAGAATTTGGATTCAAAATTACTAATTATATAGATAATTACTTAATTATAAATTTACAAACAAACATAAATAATTAAACAATAACTTCTTAAATTTTGTATCCAAAAAAATACATCTACTTCGACGGGATGGAGGGAGTATCTAAAATGACAAATGGCAAGTGCGGTTAACTAAATAAGCCCGATATGTCACGAAAAAGTGCATTGCATGTCTCTTTTAGTATATAGGGGGTATATTTTTCACAATACTGACCATCCCCATATTTAAGCATATCTTTTCTTTTTGATATGTTCCTAAATTTATGCACATTTTATTTTTGGATACTATCCTCATTCTCCCTCCGTTCATGAAAAAACTTCCTAATTTTCTTTTTTAGACGTCTACAAAAGAACTTATTACCTATTTTTGGATTATACCTTACCACTTACTTTTTACATTTTCATCACTCTCAATACTAATTAAAACATCTCTTCACAACTCCCAATACACTCAACAATATTTTCCTACTCTTAATACATTCAACAACTTTTTCTCAAAAAAACTTATGTCACTCCCTTCAATGAAGTTTTTTCACGGAGGGGGTATAATTTTTTATAATGTTACCTTTTGTAACTTATATTATTTATCCACAATCTATTTAACGATATTTTAAACAACTTTTTATTAAAATTTATGTCGTAATTAACTATGCATATTTATGGGGAACGATCCAACGAAGAGAATATTAATTATAATATTAATGATAATTTAGTGAATTTGAGCCTGAAATGCATATCTTTATAAAATAAGCATTTTTCCACTTTCATATAGACAATAATGTAATTATTTTAAATTTTCACTCTATGTTTTGCTTATGTGCATTTTCACTCTATGTTAAGTTTATATGCCCAAAATTTTGTACCACTTTCAATGGGCCTTTCTTGAAGCAAGAGAAACCACAAACCGGGTGATATGCCTTTTGACTGTCGCACAGTTCACAAATCACGGATACAAAATAAAAGGGATGAAATGCTAAAAAACAACAACATGAAACGCCGTATACCATAAAAGCCAGAAAACAGTTTTGTGAGAAACACAAAGTGAAAAAGATGAAGAATATGTGTAGGATATTGGTGATAGTTTTGGCGATGAGTGAGGCGAGAGGCGAAGATGGATTCATGAGAGTTGATGGAGAGCATTTGATGCTAAACGGGAGCCCATTTTACGGAAACGGATTCAATGCATACTGGTTGATGTATGTGGCCTCCGATCCCTCTCAGCGAAGCAAAATCTCATCTGCATTTGAACAAGCCACCAATCACAGCCTCCTCATTGCAAGAACTTGGGCTTTCAGAGATGCTGGAGACTCTCCTCTTCAGTCTTCTCCTGGCACTTACAATCAGAACATGTTTCAGGTCACCACACTTTAATTGCTCCAAAATATTTCAATTAATTTAATTTAGTGTATATTATTTTTATATAGGGGTTGGATTATGTGATATCTGAAGCTGGAAAGCACAATATTAAGCTGATTTTGAGCTTAGTGGACAACTACAATTACACAGGAGGAAAGCAGCAGTACGTGAAGTGGGCAAGAAATGAGGGCCAAAACATTTCCTCTGATGATGATTTCTTCACTAACTCACTTGTAAAAGCCTACTACAAAAACCACATCAAAGTAAGATTTCTTTTTTCTTTTTACAAACCAATATTATTAGTGTATAAATAAATAAATGTTGATTATATACTAGGCTGTTCTAACAAGACAAAACACCATAAGTGGCATTGCTTACAAGGATGACCCAACTATAATGGCATGGGAGCTCATGAATGAGCCAAGATGCCCAACTGATCCATCTGGGAATACTATTCAGGTTATAAACTATATCTTTCTCACTCTTATTCTTTTGGGGTGTGTTCTATTTCCTTGAAAATTTACCCTGAGAAAATAAAAGACAAGAAAATTTGTGGTAATTGATAGTAGTGGTGGTATTGTTAAGATAGGCATGGATAGAAGAGATGGCTTCGTATGTGAAATCCATAGACAAGAAGCACTTGCTTGAAGTAGGACTAGAAGGCTTCTACGGTCACAAGCATCATAAAAAGAATCCACATTTCCAAGTGGGGACAGATTTCTTGAGAAACAATCAGATTGCAGAGATAGACTTTGCCACCGTGCACTCCTATCCAGACCAATGGTTGGTATATATATATGATCAAATGTGTTAGTTTTTATTTTATTTGAGGTAGAATAGTGATGTAGGAGATGGTGGTGGGATGGACAGGTTAACGGGGGAGAGCGACGAGGAGCAGCTTCTCTTCTTGGATGAGTGGCTGAGCAGCCACATCAAGGATGCAGAGACGAAAATCCAGAAGCCGGTGTTGTTTGCAGAGTTTGGGAAGTCGTCAAAGGATCCCGGGTACAGGACTAGCGTGAGGGACGAGGTGATGGGCGCAGTTTATGCGGCCATCTACTCGTCTGCGAGGAGAGGAGGAGCGGCTGCAGGTGGGTTGTTCTGGCAACTGCTGAGTGAAGGGACGGAGAGTCTTGGAGACGGGTATGGGATCGTGTTGAGCCGGAGCCCCTCCTCCACGGCCACCCTCATTCAGGACCAGTCCAACAAGCTCAACCAGGTTAGACTCATGTACAAGGATCACCATTTCACCAATGGATGATGCCTCACTTGAATCCATTCATCTACGAATTTGCCAACAACAATGCTAATCACCTATTTGTTGTTTAGTTTTTACAAAGCATTCTTCAATCCGAAGATATCTTTTTCCAACACGAGTTTGGAATTTTATGTATGCTTACGAAGATCTAAAGGGGGAAGCTTGCATGTTTGTTTGCGATCGCAATATCCCCTCCAAATTTGATCACAAAATTTTACATGATGGTTTTTCACAAAAACTTGTGTGTGCCTTGCGGATTGATGATTCACAAAGGTTTTATAAATAAAAATAACAATTATTATGAACGAAAGTGACAATTGTTTCGAAGAAAAGTATACAACTGCTTTGAATTAAAGTGTAAGTTGTTCTAGAAAAAATTTAACAAATATATATACGATTCTAGGAAAAAAATGATATTTTCCTAGTATATAAGTTTTTCTATAGTGCTTTCTCAAAAAAAAAGTATTTTTTTTTTCTTTAAAAAGTTTTTGGGTAATGTTAATCGCAGGAATGATTAATGTAAATGTTATTTATGCTAACTTCACAATTGGTGTCGAGAGCGGATTATAATATAGTTGCCACCAAATGATGGTGACTTGATATTTGTGGAAATTTCAATGATTTACCGAAAATCATTAGTTTTCACAACAAATTGCAACAGAGAAATCAATTTCTATGATTCTATCTTACAACAAATTGCAGCAGATAAAAACTAGATGACAGAGTGATATGATGCGTGTAGTTGAGATGATACAATGTACTCCAATAATTTAATTTGACTGCAATAATATACTACTTGAAGATACACTAAAGAGCGAAACAATTTACAAAAAATGAAAATATATTTTACTGGAAAAAATGAAAATATGCTATTTGAATGTAGCAATTTGAAAATTTTATACACTTCTTAACCTCCCCTCAAATAAAAGAGAAAAACAAAAAACAAAAAACATTAATGTTATTACTGTATCTGGAATATTTTCTTGAAACCATTTTCTTTCACCAAAGTTATATGCACAAAATATTAGACTGATTGCCTATAAATACACAAAGTATACTCAAATTTTAATTTTTACCCAACAATATTCTTTTAGTAAAATAATACATGAATTTTGAACTTTTTAGAATTTGACACAAATTAAAATGTTGAAACTTATTAGTGGTATTAAACCTAGATAAGCCAAAAGATGATGTTTTGTATAGTTAGAAAGAAGGTAGAATTGCAATTTACAGCAGCAAAGATGTAGAAGTGGGAAAAGGAAGATTATTAGATTCCTGGGAAACAAGATATTGAAGTTGAAGATTCATATGAGAGTTCCATCTTTAATGGTGGCATTCTTCAATACTACTGTGATTCCAGATCTTATGTAAAATCCTTCCTCCGCCCTGTCTGCTTCTTCCACACCCTGACAATATCAAAATCACTCATCACTCCTGCTACCCTTATATCACATCACTTCAACAACAACCACAACCAAACTTACATCTTTGTTTGCGATCATCACATTCCTTCCGATCTTTGCATTCTTGTCGATTATACACTTACTACAATCAAGAAAAAGATTAGTCCAAGGATAACTTGTTACAAAATAACACTTGAATTCAATCCTACCTGATCTTGGTATTTTCTCCAACACCGATTGGAACCTTTCCTTCCGCCACAGCAGATGCTATTTCAGATTCTGTCTGATAATAGTCTGCTCCCATCATCATCGTATCCTGAAACACAAGCCTTCATTCACAAAATTCAATACAATATGTATCTCAAAACAAGATCAAGAAATACACTTCACCTTGAGTTCAACACCGTTGTCTAGCCGTGATCTCACACCAACTATAGAGTGTTGAACACTACATTCCCCCAAAAAGCAACCATGGGAAATTATTGCATCCACTATCTGAAACAACCATATTCATGAGATGTGCCAACCACAAAATTTAAGCACCCTGATACAAGATTACCACCATACCCTGCATTTTTCGACTTTCGAAGGTGGCAAGAATCTTGGAGATGTGTAGAAAGGGGTCTTTGGGTCATTAAAATCAAACTTTGGAGGCTGAAAATAGAACATGAAATCATTTCAAAATCACATTTTCAAAGCTTGAAATAGTATATAGGAACTATGTATGCAGTCTTTCCAAGAAGAACCACTTCTCATGTCCTCTGAGCATCTTCGCCACGATTACATTCTTGGCCAATCAATAACAAGAATGAAAATTTCCTGTCTCGTAAATCCCAAATTGAAAACGAGTAATGCATGCACACTAGAGAATTGACCTGCTCTGTGAGGGCCAAGTTGGCGTCAAATAGCGACCTGATGGTTCCAATGTCCTCCCAGTAGTCACTGAACAAATATGCCTGCAACGAGAATGCAATCGAGACAGTCAGAATAGTGGACATATATCAAAATCTCGAAACCTAATCCAAATCTCACCAGCACTTTGTGACTCCTCACGGCTCCAGGAATGATCTCGGAGCCAAAATCATTGCACGATGGGTATGTATATTTCAGAAGCTGTAGTAGGACGTCAGTCTTGAAGACGTAAACACCCATTGATGCAATGTAGGGAAATTTTGCTGCCTCTTGACGAGAAAGTCCGAGAACAGAGGTGTCAACTTGCTGCAGGACATCATCAGATAACCCAAAAGATCAAAGGGAAGATAATATTAAATTAAAATATGTCGAATTACCATCAAGGAAAGGTAAACATGAACACTGAATCTTCATATTGTGCAAAACGAATAGTATTAGCCTAGCTAGAGGAGACTGGTTACCATTGCTTGTAGATCAGAGCCCTTTGGTTTCTCTGCAAACTGAATGACCTGGCCCGTTTTATCAATTTTCATCAATCCAAAATCTGAGGCTCGGCTGAGTTACATGGGAAAGAACCGAACAAGCTCATTAATCGATCATGAACATTAAACGAAACTTTATGCTGCAAAAGTTCTATATGCCTGAGCTCATTAGTTGAATCTCACAATTATGTTAGCTAGAGCATAACATTGGAGATGTCGTCATGCAAAAGCTATGAGTTTAATATATGTCATAAATCAAATACATACCTATCATCCATGGGTACACACGAAACTGTAATGTCTGCATTTGTATCTATATGTTTCTGCAAGCATGTTGTCCGTCAATACACAAGTATTAACAACGATAAGGCAACAGTTCAACATACGGACAATTAGCAGCCAGATTACCTGAACAAAATCCATATAGTCCATTCTGTAAAGATGGTCACCCGACAAGATTACTATGTGCTCGATATTTTTATTTTTGGCAGCCTATAAACACAGAAAGAATCCACCAAATTACTCCTTTTACAAAAATGAATGACCCAAAGGAATATCTCAACCACTCACATCGAAAACCCAAATGAATTGTCGAACTGCATCTGCAGTTCCTTGGAACCATCTCTTTCCTGTTTCTCCCGATGTTTGGGTGGCAGCAAGAACCTATATCCATTATATCTAAGAAATTTAAAACATCATATTATATCAAATCAAGCACTATAGATTATAGCCAACACAATCTCACCTCCACAAAACCATCTCCAAAATTCATTCCATTTCCAAAGTTGTAGGTCCGAGCAAGGTGCCTATTGAGGGAGAATGAGTTGAACTGCGTCATAATGAATATCTTTCTTATCCCACTATTGATGCAGTTGCTCATTGGGACGTCAATGAGCCTATAACAACCACCAATCGGAACCTGCACACGTGTATAAATATCAAACTCCACACTTACCATATCTTCCACGCACGAAATTCTCTGTCTAAACTTTTTGTTCTACTAACATTGGAATATGAAATGTAACACATTTACAACAGAGAAATGTGACTGTATATATGCATCTTCTAGTTTCTTGAAACAAGACTTAAAACAGCTTAAGCAAAAACCATTTCCTCTGATCTCATACAGCAAGAATGTCACATTAACATTTAACAAGTTAAATCTAACACAAATATTTTCTTACGGCGGGTTTAGCTCTTCTGCTAGTGAGAGGAAAGAGGCGAGTGCCGGCGCCTCCGCCCAAGATTATTGACGCAACGGTTGCTGGATTTGCATTCGGAGTCTCCTCAGGAAATGGTGTGGATTGAAGTGCCTGAAATTCCATTACTCATTTTCAATTCAGGGCCAAAAACAAATTACTCCTAATTCCTAAAGATTCAATTTTTTTTTTTATCAAACTCACAGCCATTTCTTTGTTGATATCACGTGTTTGAACAGAGTATACAACTCCCGGCTTCAAATTTCTCGTCCCATTCTCACCCTTTTTCTTCCAAACTCGTGATCCAAAAACAATTTCTTTCGAACTCCTAAGTTTCTTTCCAAAAAACCCATTTTCCCGCCGGCTCGGTGGCGGCACATTAGCTCTAATGGCGACACAACATGAATCCATTTTTGTGGTAATGACGCAGAAAATGATTCACCAAATGATCTACAAAAGAGAACTGGAGAAACGTTATGATTATAGGTTCTTAAAAAGTACTAAAAATTCAAAACTTTTTGCTAAAAGATCACATGCTAGAAAACCTTGAGAGTAAAAACTAAAAAGGTTATTACCTTTCGCCACCCTAAAGATTCAATCCGGAAACATTAATTACAGCCAAAACCCAGTTGGGACAACAAAATTGACAACACAAATGGAAAACAAGAAAGAAGATCACAATCAACAAATCCTAGGGAAGCCAAAAAAATGAAAATTTATGAGGCAAATATTGAACAATCAAGGCTTGTACGAAGTAGGAAAGTACTGTAGTTAACGCACGTGACTAAGAAAAGGAGAGGTTCTGAACAATTAATTTTGATGGTAGCTTTTCCTCCCAAAAAAAAAAATAAATAAATAAAACAGATTTTTTTTTTTCTTCATTTTTTTTGGGTGAGTACAGGCATCAATGTGGAGTAAACTTAGTTGGATTGGTCTAAACTTTGCCGAAATTAGTGTTCAGACCGCGAATACTACGACGCTGATATAGAACATGTGGAATTCATACATTTTTAACAACTAAATTAATGTCTTTGATGATTTATAAATACTCCATCCATGGGTCCATCATATTTATTCATACATTTTCTTTTTGGTTAATCTTTGCACACTTTATTTTTTTAAATATTAATTTTTCATAGTTTTATTCTTATAATTTATATTATTTATCCATAATTTTCTTAATAATATTATCAAGGTGGAATTATTTTTTCATTATTAATACTTTAAATATTTTTTTATTAAAGTTTATATTGTGGTCAACTATACATATTTATCGTGGCGGATATAGCCGTAAATATCTTGTTATTTTAATTGTGTAACTAACTGAGCTGGGACTCAGATTTCAGACTCCCATATCTGCTTGGGAATTTAAATATTTGGAGATCCACGCTCCCTCTTAAATTACTTTACTAGTCGCGAGATTTTATCTCAAGTTATTGTAGAATACGATCACATCACATATTGAGACCTAACTTTGAGGTGATATAATTTGCAAATGTAGATTACACGAGAGCTTTATTTTAATAATTAATGCTTCGATGAAAAAATATATCCAAAATAAAATCTTAACCATGTGACTGAGGGAATGGGTGATATTAGTATAATTTTTCTTGGTAAAAATAAAAAATTAGGCATCAATATATCGAAAAATACTCACTCCTCTCAAATGTCTTTCGGAATTCGTGTACTTTAATTTTTAAAAAAAATTATTCGCATTAAGGGTGAGTTCACTCATTAACGTTAAAAATGCAATGCGTATTTTTTTATATTTATTTTATTGGCGTTGGTGTCATTAATTTACTTTTTTTTTTTGAAAAAAAAAATCAGATAATAACATTTAGACGAAGTACAAAAAATATCCTGATGTCTCAAATGTTCCAACAAAAAATAATCGAAATGAAGCCGCACATTCTTTTCAAGATTTTATATAATATACTACGGCCCACCATGGCTTTGAAATTTCCAACTCAAAAGGAATTTCGGCCTAACTGTTTTTATGTACAGTAACAGTATTTAATTTTGGCCCAATAGAACAACATCATTGCCACCTCCAGTTTTTATTTTCTTTTGTTTTTTTCAAGATTTTTGCCACCTCTATTATTATTATTATTATTATTATTATTATTAGAGTTAATATATAAAACTATCCACTTTCATATTGTAAAGATAAAAATTGTCCACTAAGATAAAAATAATAAAAACTGTCCACTTTTTGATTGAAAAGACAGAAATACCCCTTACTTTAAAATTTGAAAAAATGGCCACTCATTTCTCTCTCTCTCATCTCTCTCTTCACATTCACGTCACACACTCTCTCTCTCTCTCTCCCTCTTCCTTTCCTTCTCGTCCTCGCCGCCGCTCCACAGTTGCCGCCCACCACCACCGCTACGCTGTTGTTCTGAGACGGAGGGAGCCGCGCACGCGGCAGCGTTGCTCCGCCAGTGCTGACTCGCCGGGGAAGAAGGCGCGCTTCTGGCGCGGCACCTTTGACTCCACCGCGCCGCCTCCCCCGGTCCGACGCTCCACCTTCCCTGGTCCGACGCGCCGCTTCCCTGGTTCGACGCTCCTTCGGAAGCCTCCCCCTCCGTTCGACCTTGGCGGTGGCTGCTGCTGCAATTTCCTGTGCTTCAGATCCGAGAATTGGGAGCGGATTCCGCCGTCGTCCGGAGAGGGCGAGGCGATTGGCTGGGAGGCAGCGGCGGCGGCGATGGCGATGGCGCGACGCCGACGATGGTGTGGCAGCTACGGCAAGGATACGAGATAGAGAGATTTAGGGGAAGGCCTGTTGCACTACAAGAATTCAGAATTTTGGGGAAATCAATTGTATTCATCTTGATTCAGAATTTTACTTTCTCTTGTACTCAAAATTGGGATGGTTTGTTTATCTAAACCTCAATTCAATTTTACTTTCTTCAAGTTAGTTTAATTGCAAGGACTGGAAATTGGGGAAAAGAGCAGGAAATTGGAGAATTTGTGGAAGAAGATGATGTGTGAATTAGTTTAGCTTGATGAATGAGAAATATATGTGAAAAAACAGAGGAAATTTATATCACTGATGTATAGTCAATTGATGGTAGATTGAGTTGTTGTATTTTGGTGTTGTACACCAATTTGATTGAGTTGTATAATTATTTTTTTAATGTTCTTAAATTCACAATTTAATGTTCTTGAATTCATGACCACATTTATGAATTCACAACCAGGACGATGAATTCACAACTTAATGTTCTTGAATTCACAACTAACTCGATAAATTCACAACTTAATATTCTTGAATTTACAACCAAATCTATAAATTCACAATCAAAATAAATTACAGTTTTAATTGTGAATTCAAACTTTAAAAACTCAAACTCACAACTACTTGAATTCACAACCAAAATAAATTCTAGTTGTGAATTAAATTCAGGTTGTGAATTCGACTGATTGTGAATTCACAACCAACATAAATCTGGTTGTGAATTAAATTTTGGTTGTTAATTCGTTTGTTGTGAATTCACAACCAAAAAATTCTAGTTGTGAATTAAATTTTGGTTGTGAATTCGACTGGTTGTGAATTAAATTTTGGCTATGAATTCGACTAGTTGTGAATTCACAAACAAAAAATTCTGGTTGTGAATTCGACTGGTTGTGAATTCACAACCAAAATTTTTTGGTTGTAAATTCACACTTGTTGTGAATTGCGGGATTTTTTAAAGGGGTGATGTAAAGTGGACATTTTTTTAATTTTTAATGTGAAGGGTATTTTGGTAACAGTGGACATTTTTTATGTTTTTTATTTTAGTGGACATTTTTTATCTTTACAATATGAAAGTGGCCATTTTAAAAATCCACTCTTATTATTATTATTATTATTATTATTATTATTATTATTATTATTATTATTATTATTATTATTATTATTATTATTTATTTTTTATTTTTTTGGCAGAAAAATTTGCCACCTCTAGAATATTGATTACCACTTATAGTAACAGATAACGAGGGGTATTTTTATGGATAGTTTATTGATGAAGTAAGTTCTTTAGATTTTAATCAATCTTATAAATCAAAATCGCATATATCACATGTAAAAGTAAAATTAGAATGAGTCGGTGAATGATTTTGCAAATGAAGTATTTAGATTTACGAAATTTCACTTTAATATTATAGCATTCATTCCGTACCATTACAAATGTTCCACTTTTTATAATGAGATGTTCCATTATAAATGTCTTATTCTTTTTTTACAATATATTCTCATTTTATATCTAATATTTAAATAATTTTCACCAATCCACTTTATCTACTTTCTACATAATTCTTAATTTCAAAAGTAATGAGATATTTGTAGATTTTAATAATTTTGATTTATATTTGATGGATTAAAAATGAAATACAATGATTTGGATTCATATTAGATGGATTACAGATGAAACTACAAGGACCTCTGAAATTCCCCTCGAATCATTATACAATACAATGATTTGGATTCATATTGGATGGGTGGTTAGTGATAATGCCACTTTTCTTTCTATCTTATTTCCAATTTTCTTATTTTACATTTATTTAATAAGATAATCGGTGGTGTATATCAGCTGTTTGATATACAACAATTACTTCCTTTTAGTCACTTGCAAAATAATACTTCTTCCGTCCCGCGAAATTTGAACAATTTCTTTTTTGTACGAATTTCGAGGAATTAATATTTAATGTATTAAGTATAATAAATTAAAAAGTGAAAAAGTAAAAAAAAATTATCATATAAAGAAAATGCTCAAACTTCTCGAACAATTCGAAAAAGAATACTGTTCAAGCGAACGCGGGGGGTAATAGTAATAGTAATAATTTTATTATTTTGAGGAAAGAATAGTCTTAGAATTGGGAGAAGGATGGTTTGGTAATTTGAGAAGTAGTAAAATGCATATCCATAAAATCATCTTGATTTGAGAATACCCCCCAATCTCTCAATCTTCCAACGACACCAATGGCGCTCTCCCTCTCCAACCCATTCCTCCACAAAAACCTCTCTCCTTCTCCACTCTCTCTCAACGCCAAGGTAACAACAAACCAATGTTTCCCACCACCACTCCAACCATCTCCACATATTGTTTTATTTTTTTGAAATTTTCAGGTGAATGTAGCCGTGGGCAGCAATCAGATGAGATGGAGCTGCAGGAAAAGCGACATACACCCCCAATTCCACGACGACGCCAAGGTTTACTGCAACGGTGAGCTGGTGATGACCACCGGCGGAACGAAGAAAGAGTATGTGGTGGATGTGTGGTCGGGCAACCACCCCTTCTACCTCGGCAGCCGCTCCCAGAACCTCGTCGATGCCGATCAGGTTGAGAAATTCCGTAAGAAATATAGCGGCCTCGATTCGATTATGGAGATTCCTACCCTCAAGGGAGAGATTGTGCTTCCTCCCAAGAGGAAGAGCAAACCCAAAAAGAAGTAGTTTTAAAGATTCTGTTTTGTGTATTGAGCTGTAATTGCTGATTTTTGTTGCTGCTGGTGAAATTGATACCATGGCTTGTTGTTTCATTGTAATGATAAGTGATTGCTTGGTTCTTCATTTTGTGGGTTTTCGGTTTAATTTGGAGAATTTGCTTTTGGCTGTGTGTTTTGCTATCTGATGTAGCCGGAGGAGTTCTTCAAGATGATGGATGGTTGAATTCAGGTTTGGTGATATGATTATTTGCAGATTGCTTTTGTGCTTTTTTTTGGTAATTATAAGATGTATGTTTTGATCAGTTTCTTTGAGTACTAGGTACTGTTTTAAGTTTAAGTCTTTGATCATGTGAAGCCGTTTCGCAGGTCTTTTGCTAGTTCTTGAAAGATAAGTAAGCATTACTCTTCTCTCTGTATTTCATCCTGTAGTGATATGCATGTGTATCCACTTTTAGATTACAATGGGTTTAGTATGGATGAAGTAACTTGGTTTAAGAATGTTCTATGTTCTAACAGATAAATTTGGTGTTGTTTCTTTGAACTAGAGATTCTTGAACATTAATTGGTTAGTGGAAAATTGTAAGAAGTTTTTTGTGAAGGTTCTTTGTTATCCTAGAGTTTGATCTTAGATAGAGTCACCATATCCATCTATGATCCCATATTAGACATTTATGATCTTGTGAACCTTGCACATATCAGCTAGTTGAGATTCTAGTAATCAGTATGTTATGCTTCATTGCTTCTGTAACTTAGTGAGTTACTGCAGAGGTTTAGAAAATCTTCCTCAATGAGGATACAACTAAAGGTCCCTTTCGCGTTTTCTTATCCTTTAGACCGCAGGCAGTTGGAGAGGACTCGATCAGTGCACGCTAAGTTCTCTTCTCTAGTGAGTTAAGGAATGTCCCATGATATATAAAGATGTACAACTACTTATGAAATTGATGTAATGATTCTGTAATGAGATAGGAGAAATCATAAAATGATGGAATCTGTACTTATCAAGTCAAACATTATGGACTTATAGTTATACCTTTCTGTTGATAATATTTGGAAGATGTAATATTTGTTAATTATCACAACAGAGAGGTAAACTGAATAGCTGAATTTTCTTTAAAACAAGCATTATATGTATGAACTATCCGAGTGTCGCTCTGCTTTCTAGTGTTCTATGTTATCAACAAGAATACTTTCGTTGCAGTAGGAAATAGTTGAGTTGGTAGTTTATATTGTACTATTATGACTAGATTCTATATTATGAAAATTAATCTAACAGTTAACTTCGCTGCTGCTTCCACGGTTTGAAGAAAAGTATACATTTCCATAGCACTGCCTCCTTTCTGTGTGTTTCTTGATATTTTCTGGTTTGTACATATTTTTTACTTGAACTTTATAAATGTTCTTGGTAGCCGTGATGTTTTGCTAATGAGATTTTCTGATTTCTATCCTCTTTGGGGTCATTGCTTTGAGTGAGAGGTTTTATTGACAAATGACAATACTACATAGATATTTGAAGGATTACATGTTGGTTGTATAAATTTTATTAATAACCTATAATTCCCATCGAGCCAGAAACTTTATTAAAAAAATGGGTTAATTGCATATAATATCACAAACTTTGTCCGAAATCTATTTTCCCCACGATTTTTAAAAATTCTATTTTTTATCAAATACTTTGATATTTGTTCAATTTCCCCACGATTTTTTTTTTTCCCACAAATCGGAATCGACGTGGCGTTAATGTGGCTTGTTGACACACGCCATTCCGATAAATGAAACGCTGCGTTCAGTGTAAACATTATAACCCTAGTTCCTAAATTTAAAGCAGCGTCCATATCAAAAAAAGAAAAAGAAAAAAAAAAGCAGTGTCCCTCTTCTTCCACTTTTCCTCTTCTTCTTCTTTCTCGTTTTGCCCGGCGAAGCACCGGCCAACAATCAAGGCCACCAATGAGCGAAGCACCAGCGCCAACAATCGGCGCACTAGTTTGGAAGACTGGAAACACGAAGATTAATTATGAGGTATATGAGCGAGTAATCAGCGCCACTGGTTTGGAAGACTTCGACACTGGTCTGGAGGGGAACCCTTCGACAGAGGTGGTGGAAAGAAAAACAAATGTTTTTTTCTAACGCAAAAATAATCTTTAATTTTCTTTTGCCTAAAAAAAAGAGAAATTAAAAGAAATTAGGATTTTTTATTATTATTTAATATTATATGTGTAATTTAAAATTCATATATATTCAATGTCAGTGTTTCGTATAAAATTAAATCCACATCATTGCTATATCATTTTTTCGGTCATCGAAAAAAAATTGTGGGAAAATTGAACAAATGTTAAAGTATTTGATAAAAAATAAAATTTTTAAGATCATAGGGAAAATGAATTTCGAACAAAGTTCGTGATATTATATGTAATTAACCCTAAAAAAATCTAACATGTATAATTTTTTCTTGATAACCATATTTTTGTTACAATTTCAATCAAAACACTTGGTCTTGATCTAGCTACAAAATGAATGTCATTTCAACATCAATTTAGATAATTATTAGTAAATGAATTGGATGATTTACATCACCCCACCGTCAAAGTATCCACTGCTCCAATATCTGCAACTGAAAACAAGAATTTGCATGGGGAGAAAGCTAGTGGGAAATGCCACAATATGTCGTTTATATCTTAGAATAGCTTTTAGTGAGTTTCAACTTTATTATTATTATTTTTAATAATATTTTATTTTTATTGTTTTTGAAAATCTTAGATGTTTGATCTTTTTATTACTTTAAAATAAAAAAATAAAAAATATAAACAAACCGCAAATCAAATCGCTCCAAACTGCATTAATATTATTTGGTTTGATTTGATTTTAATACTAATACAATTTGATTTGGTTTCAAAAAATTATCAAATAGTATTTTACAGTCTGGCTTGGTTTTGGTGCCAAACTGCACCAAACCAAACCGCGAACACCCCTACATTTAGGGGGTCTTTACTTGAGGTATAGCGTAAAATGAGTGTTTATTTTGAGAATATGTTTAGATAAATGAAAATTACAAGGCTAATTCCTTATTTATTTAGATGAATTGTAATTTTGGGAATATCCTTCGACCCTTGATAATTTCTATAATTTGAGCTAGGTTTGTTTAATTATATTTCATTGAAAATATGGGATTGATGATATTCTAATAATGAAGATAAAAATACCCAATCATGTATTTTGTCAATCATGAAGAGTAAAAGCCTTCTAAATAGTCTAATTTATTATTCATCAAAATAGATAGGAACATTGGGATGTCTCAAGACCCTTGATAATTTATATAATTTGAATTACTTTTGTTTGATTCATATTACATTAAGAGGATAAGATTTAAAAATAAAAAAAATACTCCCATTGTCCCAATAAAATTCAATAGGCTACTTCCTATAATGAAAAGTCAATACATAATAAATATTCTTATATAACTCATTATTTACATCAAATATTATTGTACCTCACACATAATTATTTTTTTTCTTATTTCTTTCTCCTACTTTTTGGACAAATATATCCTCAACAAAAGTTGAGGATATAAATTATCCGTTTATGAATATCTGTGCTCAAGCCTTGTGACATATTGAATAAGGACGGAGGGAGTATAATAATGAGGATAAAAATATTACTCCCTCCGTCCCACGAATCTTGACACGTTTTTCTTTTTGGGCCGTTCCACGAATCTTGACACATTTCCAAATAAGGTAATAATTATTACCTTATCTCTTCTACTTTATCACTTTTATATTTTATTAACTACGCACTTAAAACACTAATCTACAACTCCTTAATTTTTATGCTGAAACCAAACGTGTCAAGATTTGTGGGAGGGAGGGAGTAGATCATAGTACTACTTACTATTTTGGAGTGTCCACCACTTATCCTTTTATTTTTGTTGAACAGTGTACATTTGGGCCGAAGTTGTAGGTGACATGAACGTGCTTTTTGGGCTACACAAATTACGACTTCAAAAGTATGGGCCCAGACCACCCGGACCCGGAAAATTTCGACTTTATCCACTCAAATGAATCACTAACATTGGTGGAATCTTTTTTTTTTTAAGGCTAAATAGTCAAATACAATCTAAATTATCACATTTTTTTCCGATTATATTTGATGTTATTGACTTTGACTAATTATAATTAAATTATCGAAAATATTGCTCAATGATAATTTGCATAATTTTCGGTAATTTGGGTATTAATTGATTAACTCGATAATTTATGACACAATTGAGAAAATGATGATAATTTGAGATATAATTAATTATCTAGACAAAATTTTATAATCGCGAGTGTTGAGTGTAAACGATGGAGACTGTCGAATCTTAGACATCAAATCACAAGACGAATAACAGGGAATTTAAAAAAGGTTACTCAATTGCCGAAGAAATGAAAAAAGAGGAATATATTTTTTTTTGCCTTTAAACAAAAAGAACTCCACAATCAAAGGGAAAAAGAAAAACGACCCGATATTTCAGTTTCTTATTGACAAAGGTTTCTTCTAGTTTGATATTCTTTTGCCAAGTGTTCTCCCTCACATCGCAATCACTACTATCTAATCTTTAATGATTTTGCACTTGTCATTTATTTTATGAAATTTCAACCTGCAAGAGTCTATCCTTATTATTGTAAAATGCACAAATATCTTGTGATTATATATCTTTAAAAGGTTTTCAAGTCAAAAAAGGAGTGATACAAATTCTTACTACATGATCTAAGGTTTGCATGTTTGCTTTTAAATGTTTGGGTGAATTAAGAATGCATTTGAAAGTGTCACGGAGAATGAATTGCTGACATTATTTGTATTTTGATTAAACCATTATATATGTTCAAACTACAGTACGAGTTCGTAAAGGAATTTTCGTCTCGTAAAAATGTTATGATACTAAATTCAAAATAATTAAACAAAGGGAAAAAAGTATATATATCATGAGTATTTTTTTTTCTTTTCTTTTCTTTTCTTTTTCGATCAGGCAAAGTCATGTTAGATGTTAGTAATTAGTTCCCCCATCCATTCCAAGAATCACCTTATCTCTCCATTCACCAAAATCCACCTTATATCTCCAATCTCCAATTCGCTCCCAAAAGGGATCGAACCCGGGTCACTTCACTTAAGTGAGGACTCGGTGGCCAGTGGGCTAAGTCCCCTGGTTATATCATGAGTAATTAAGACAGCAAAATAATATACGCGACTAATAAAAATATCAAATATTCATGATTTACTCACACTTGAAGTCATCATCATACGTAAAACCCTCAAATATATACGGAAGATATAATATTTGAAATAAAATTTTTATTAGAGAATTAAATTATTTGGATAAGAAAAATAAATTGTGAGAGTTAACCATGTTGGATGAGCCCATATTCATGATTCAACTTTTTCAATAAATTTGTGTTACTTTCAGCTGAGGAGTGTAGAAAAAGGATACGCTTTGTGGTTTTTAAATTAATACATATACATCGCATGTGAATGTTGTAAGGACATGTTTGTCATGGTTGAAACAGCGTCCGAAGTTTATGCACCTTTTGATAATATATATTTTTCGATGTATACAACTTTCCCAAGTGAAGAAGTTGGTGTTTATTTGTTTCATTCACATTTACTAGATAAATACTATAAATTTTAAACGTTGCATCATAATTGACTCAAATTCAAAAAATTTAGGAGTAATTGCCTGTAAATTCATAACGTTTCTCCCGAATTGATTTCTGTTCATAATTTAAAAACTCTATTTTTAAATACATAATCTTTTATTTTTGTCTCAAATTGTCACGGTGGCAGCCGAAATTGACACCTAAACATATTTATGACATGTGAAATAATTTTTAAAAAAAAAAACCCTCCTACCCCATCGTCTTCTTCCCCTTCCCCCTTCCCCCAACCCGCGGCCGCCACCACACGCTGGCACCGCCCCCTGCCTTTACCACCGCCGGAGATCCTCTCTGCTATATGGGCCTTGCACGGAACCCCCACACCAAAAAGAGCCCTAAAAGTTTCCGCATTTTCAAATCTGTCGCAAAGCCTCCGACTTCCGGCGAGGACTTGCCCGACCGAGGGCGCCGCCCCTCTCGTCCGTTCTCCTCTCTCTCAATTTTTGTGTGAAGGTATTTCCATGGATGGCTTTGGACCTGCGATTCTTGGAGAGCTTTGGACCTGCATTTCCATGGTATTTTGGCGAAGGGTGAGATTTGTTGTGAATAGCAGGCGAGCTCCGTTGGCGAAAGGTATTTTAGAGTAGCATAGCAGACGAGCTTAGTTGTGAATCCGAAATCTGGCGATTTTGAGGTCCCAGAAGACATCCTCGGCTTGACGGAGGAGAGGGGATAGGAAGGGCAGACAGGGGTCGACGGTGGCGGGGGAAGGCACGTCTGGTCCTTGAACTTGTGGAGCGGATAGTCGGGGAAGAAGATCTCAGAGAGGCGGTGGCAGAACTTCTGCGCGATGGTTCTGAGCGGCGGTAGACAGACTTTGTGGACCTCCAACGCTGGCATTTTCATTGCGAGGAGGCCCGACGGCGGCGGGGATTCGTGTTCTGAAAAGTTGTCGACACTGTTCGAGTTTATGCCCATTTTCGCACTGGTCTTGGAGACAGGAGAGGTTGAGGGGTGAGAGAGCAGCAGCGGCCGACGGCAATGGCGGCGGCAGGTTGGGAACGATGGGAAAATTAGGGTTTGTGAGTGGGGGAGGTTGGGGAAGATGATGAGGTGTGTTTTTTTTTTTTCTGTTTAAAATTTTTTTTCACCTGTCATAAATATGCCATCGTGTCATTTCCGGTGCCGACGTAAGAAAAAATCGGGCACCGAACAAATTCGAGACAAAAACAATGGTTATTTATTTAAAAGTAGAATTTTTAAATTAGGACCAAACCAATTCTAGATAAACATTATGGATTTACAGGCAATTACCACAAAATTTTAACTACCATTAACCACTCTATACCACTAGGTCATGCACATTACAAGAATACATTTTTACGTATGATATAATGATAATGCTATCTTTTAAAACTATAATTTATATATAGTATTTGTAATTATGCATATTATATAATTTTTAGTTTTCATACCAACGGTAAATTAATCAAAGATCAATGATCTAGAGTGGGTTCTATATACTAGTACGATGGAAGGTTACATATGATCCTCTAGGGTTGAGATTAAGTGAGAATGGTATCTTTCATGAAAAATGAGAATGACGAATAAGTCAATATAAATCTGCGAATAAGCTGTTTGTAATGCACGAATAACTATACGTAATTCAATTAATTTGGTGAAATTTTCGCCACCTCTAGTATTGAAAACCATGTTTGAATGCTTATTTGTGCATTTACAAGAAGCTTATTCGTAGATTTTATTGACTTATTCGTAATCAATTCTCAATTTCACGAAAGATAACATTCTCGTTGGATCCTTTATATATATAAGGTTGGGCGGGCTCCAATGAGAATGTCATTTTTCGTAAGAAATTAGATAACGAATAAGTCAAATATAAATCTACAAGTAAGCTGCTTGTAATGCATGAATAGTCGTAATTCAATTAATTGGTGAAAATTTTGCCCCCTCCAGAATTCAAACTTAGGTTTGAATAATTATTCGTGCATTACAAGAAGTTTATTCGTAAATTTTATTGATTTATTCATATCAATTCTCATTATCACGAAAGATAACATTTTCATTGGATCATTTATCTCTCTCTCTCTCTCTCTCTCTGTATATATATATAGGAGAAAGTTCAATGGAGAACCATATATATTCAAAGAACAGAGATCAAATCTCATGCGTTGATCTTATCTAATCTAACGGTCAACGTTCGTTCGTTAACGTTCAACGGTAATTTGTTTTGAACGTATCCAGGGTTCGAACCCCAAAAACCTCAAACGTTCAATAAAATTATTGGTATGTTCAACCCGCATTACTGACATGTTCAATGGTTCTCCATTATCTACTTATTTGCAGTTCTCTATGGAACTTAACTACACACACACACACACACACACACACACACACACACACACATATATATATATATATATATATATATATAGGGGTGGGCTACCGTGAGAGCACATCTTAAAATAAGAAATAAGAACAATTTTTGATGTATGAATTTTATGTAGAACATATATGAATTCGCTGTATAAAGGTATGAATTGTGAAAAATAAATTTTTGCTACCTTTGGGATTCGAACTCGAGACCATAAATCCATCAACAGGATTATGAATCAACCGTAGATCTTGATGATCTAAGGGCTGAAAATGATTCTTATTTTATATCTTAAGAAATACTCTTATTTTAGCATTTCCCTATATATATATATATATATATATATATATATATATATATATATATATATATATATATATATATATGGTTTGATACAAAGAGAATATTGCATATTAAGAAGTGAGATGACTTATAGACCATAGGATCATTAATTATACCTACAATCTAAATCCGATTTCGTCCAGGTCTACGACAAACATGGTTTCCGTACCTCAATTTCACATGAATTGTTGTCATTTTTCTTCGTATTTTTCATGTGATTTTTCCTACCCTAGTGTTGAGATTTACGATGATCTAATGCTTGGTTGTAGTTTTAGTGTGATTTCAAGGAAAATCAAAGAATTTTTTTTAGAAAAATACATAAATGCATGGGGTTGAAGTAAAATTCGATAGAAATGCGAATCAAAGCTCGAACGAGGGAAAGCGAAGTCGAGTGAGTCGGCTGCGCAAGGAGCAGCAGTGCCCGTGGTCCCGGTAGCGGCTCGATGCCCAATTTGTCTTGGGCCGGTCCGACCATGGGCCCCTCCTCTAGCTTACCCACGGTCCTATATCGCAGTCACAACCATGACCTTCGAAAAAAGACAAAAATTTGATATTTATGGGGCCCAGACGTGATTTTCAGTACCTACACCATTCTCAACCTTCAATTTGGGGGGGGGGGGGAATAGACATTCAACACTCACCCAATTGCATTCCAAACCCTAGACTTTGAAGAGCATTGAAAAAGACAGAAGAAGAAAAGAAGATTGAAGGCTTGCAACATTAAATAAGATTTGTCATTTCTACTCTCTCATTTGATTATGTATTTTTCTGATTTAGATTTTTTTATTTGTGACCATGTGTGGTTAAATCCTCCATTGATTTGGGGATTATACTAGGTGGATTTTGTATTGGATTGATATCTTTATCTATATATGTCTTTGATTGTGTTCTATAATCTCTTTGACCCCCTAGATTTTTTATTTTTTATTTTGATAAATTTACATTAAAGAAATTAAAAAGTCGCAACCTTTGGCCTTAGGCATCAACCCTTTACCGCTTGGCCAACACACGCACACTACCCCCTAGATTTTTTACTTGTATGAATGGTTGACCACCTTTTATGCATCTCTACATGGTTTGAATTGGGAAAGAAGAATCAACATCAGATTAGGAGCTTGAAGCACTTCATCTCAATAAACCGGGTGAGAGTTTGAGCGAGGGCAATGTTGATCTTTTGTACTTTTTGGAGTTACATGTTATAAATTAACCAAAGACGACAATTATGACCCGTAATATACCATTTTAGTTGTTCGGGAGTGGGTTAAAGTTAGGTGCGAGATCACTGACTCAACCTAGAACACCTCTAGTTTGACTTGCAATAGAACAAGGACATCCTAGTGATGGTAAGTTGACCCAGTGTCATCTCTCAAGGAAGATCTTTAAGGGCTTTTAATTATGTCACAAGAAAGCTGTAAACTAAGGATTATTAAACTAAAACATGGAAAGTAAATTAACGCGAATTAAACTTAACTAGGCAAAAAAGAATTATTAACTAATGCTTGTAATTTAAACTTAACTAAAAACTTAATCTTAAAATTATCTAGGCGAATTAAACTATTAAACCCTAGGCAAGAATTAAATGAACTTAAAGTAAAGCATTAACTAGGCAAATCAAATTTAAATAACTTTAATTAAAACTTCTAATCTAATCTAACTAGGCAGAAACTAAATTGCATAATTTAAAGAAAGCATCATAAAAACGCGTAAGTAAATTTGCAGAATTTAAAGAAAGCATAAGTAAAAGCAAATAAATAAACTTAATTAAAGAAATACCGTAAATCGTCTCGAGAAGTAATCTGTCACGTAATTACAACTCTAAACGGAAACTAATCTAAAATATGAATTAAAAGAACTATACTAAACTAACTAAGAACAATAATCGAAACTAACACTAGAAAAGCAATAAGCCTAAGCTTTAGCTAACTTGGCGGAAACTAAAGATTAGGGCAAAGAGAATTATCTAACTAAGTGCCGGAGGCAAGAGGATTGATTTCTAACTAAGTGCCGGAGGCAAGAGGATTGATTTTACAATGAAAACTAAGCCCTATTTATAGACCTCAAATCCCTATGGATCACCATGGAAGTTGCCATGCAAAGCTGGACTCTTAAAGGAAATAGAATCGTGCAAGATAAGGCAACTCTTCAGCTGTGTCGCGCGCTGCAAGTCATCTCCATTCTGGCCGAATTCGCGGCTCTCGCCAGAGAAACGGCTTCCTCTCTGGCGCACTTGTCTGCTCTGACTCTCGGTTCCTCTGGCGATTCACTTCGCTGCTCTGGCATTCGGTTCCTCTGGCTTCTTGATTTCTCTGCTCTGGGCTTTGATTCCTCTGGCTTTGATTTCTCTGCTCTGGGCTTTGATTCCTCTGGCTTTGATTTCTCTGCTCTGTGATTTCGCTGCGATGACTTCGCTGCCCTCTGACTTGTGATTTCGCTGCTCTGGCGAATGACTTCTCTGGATCTGGAGCGCTTCTCTGCTCTGGAGAGCTTGGTTCCGCTGCTCTGGCTTCCGCGCGGGGTTTTAGCTCTGGCGCGGGCCTTCTCGGCTCTGGCACGGGGTTTCGCTTCTCTGAAGTGCCAGAGTATGTACATAAACACAATTCTTAGCCCAAACTCTCCAAAATTTGCACTCTTCATCCTGAAATCCTAAATCTCCTGCAAAGCTTAAAATACGCCATAAAACGCACCAATTTCCAGAAGATTTAACTTAAAATATGCACATGCAAGCCCCTAAAATTAGAACAATTAGGCATAAATCAATCACCCTAGATAAGTAGACCGTATCAAGATTAGTACTCCCTCCATCCCATTAGTAAGTCCCGCTACTTTTGGGCACATTGATTAAGAAAAATATAGTTAAGTGAATTGATGGAAGATATTTAAGGATTATTTTAAGTGAGTTGTTGTATAAAGTCAGTTGGTCCCACTGTTAATAACATTTTAAATTATTAATTTTTTACTAAAAAGAGAATGAGACATTACTAGTAGGACGTCCCAATAATTTAGTGTTTTAGTGTTTCACAAAAAATTCATCACGTGTTTACAATTTATAATTTATATTATAATTGAGGCTTGTGGCCTTAAATATAAAGTAATTTTCTATCGAAACTTGATGACATATAACTTTTAAGTATCGCTCTAAGAGCATCTCCAATGCATGATGTCTTAGGGGGTGTCTTAGATGGTGGTCCCCACCTAAGACACACTCATCTCCAATGCATTGGTGCTTAGAGGGTGTCTTAAATCTCCATTTCCACAAAATTCATATTTCATATTTCCACAAAAATTACAATAATTTCCTAGGGCTCATTTCCACAAAATCCTCAATTTTACATTTCTATTTTAAAATTTCGAATTTTCATTAAAATTAAAATTCAAACATTGCAATAAAAATAAAAATTACATATTACTATATTAGAAGTAGGGAAAGAAAGAAAAAAAAATTAAAAAAATTCTACACTTCTTTTTTAAAATTATAAATATTACAATAATTAAAAATTTGGTAAAAACCCATAATTTTAAATGTTAAAAAAAAACAAATAAAAAACCCAAACCCTGGCCCAGACACCCTCTGCCTTTATTTGACTTCCCCCCGCCTGCTTCTTCCCCAAATTTCCTTCGCCATTTCTGCAACTTTTAATCCCCTTTCATTTTTTTTTTCTATTGCTCGGCGCGTGTAGCGCACGAATTCAACAAATTCAGCCATCGACCCGTATCGCCGCGAAGACGCGGCCTCGACCTCGCCCAGGTCTCCAGCGCGCAGCCTCCTCCCTCGCACCGCGTCGACCCGGGTCTCCACAGCTGCGCTGTGGATGCTCTAACACTATTTGGTTTAAGGACGTAGCTTAAGATTAAAAAAATTGGTATTATAATATATTAATATTCAAAATTGGTAGCCTTAAACCATATGCTAAACAAAGACCACCCAAGAAAAATATATATACTGTTTCTTAAGAAAAAGATTAAATATATAATATTCAAAATCAGAAATTCCTAATTGATTATATACGTAATATAATTATGTGGCGAACATTGTATTGTGTCTGTGTATTACATATAAGTGGTGCCTAATTTAGAGGGGATTGTGTTCCAAACGGCTGAAAAGAAAGAGAAAAAAGAAAAAGAGGATTAATATAGTGGGCAGCAAAATGATTTGAAGAAAGCACTATTAGAACCAAACATACCATTTTGTACTGGTTGAAATGGATACTTAATTGATCTGAATTTTGTGGTGGATTCTCCAAAATAAAGCCCAGAGATTTACAACCAACTTTTCCTTTATTTACAGAGACAAAGTCATATATAAATCATCTTTACACAATCTTTCCATCATTAAGGCCGAAAGAATGGACTTTTTTCCACTAAGTGTCCCTCAATACATTTTACTTCTTTTTTTTTTTTTTTTTTCATTTTACATCTCCTGTTTCTAGTTTTAAACTATACTGAATAGTGTGCAATATTCATCGTTCATTTTTACACAATCACATCATGCGAATCTGCGGTTATAGTTTTTTTGTAGGTAAAAAGAGAATTTATTGATTCAAAACAGAGTGTACAATATCGAGAAATTAAACCGAAAAATTCGACTTTCAAATTATTACATTATGTAAAATGATAGCTAAACAAGCTAATTCATGCGCGAAGACGGTTATAATTATAATTGTACTATATAGAGACATTTCCTATGTACATTATTGATATAAAGGTGTGCTCTATCATCATTTACTAATGATTAATATTTTCCCATAAGTAATTCAGCCCTTTAAACTATATTAAGATGGAATTTAACTCAGTACTTTGGACAAGCAATTCACCATTAGAAGTATGTTCCATCATTTTTTTGTGTGACCAAGTATGCTCATCTAACAACTAAATTAAATTTGGGATTATCCATAAATATTATAATTGGTAAACTACATGATATTAGTAACTTTTTTTGGATAGTAATTATCCTCTATAAGATTATTCCTAGAGCTATAATATTATGTTTGTAGGTTTTGATGTAATACTGTACTTAATTTTCACGAAGGACCATTGGATAATGTTTCAATTGAATTGTAGCTCTAGATTTAAGCAGTATTTTTCAAATTTTATAATTTCTTTTGCTAGTTTTAAGTGCAAATTAAATTTTTTTCTGGTGGGATGCACAAATATTATATCTTCAAATTCTATAATTTGAAGATAATTTGATATACAAAATAATCTTACACTAAGACAAATAAATGTAATGCAAAATTAATTAATGAACTCTTTTTTATGTGCAACATGAATCATCAGTTAAATTTATAATGAGGTGGTCTTTTATGAGGATGTCCTCATGTGACGAGTGAGGACACATGTGGACCACATCTAGTTAAAATTAATAAATTCTAATCGATTTTGTGGTCTCCACGTGTCCTTAACTTAATTAGGACGTCCTCACCATAGACTTTATCTTTTATAATTATACAGTCATTTATATAAATAGTTTATAGTGAAGTCAACAAAAAGTAATGCAATCTCTCTAATTCATATTCTTCAAATAGTACAACATTTTTTTTTCTTCTTCTGATGACCCTTTGAAATGGAATACCATATAGTACAAGGATATGATGAAATTTTAAAATTTAGTATAGGGATATTTTGAGATGAAATATAATAGTATAAGGATCTAATAAAATTAACTAAAAATATTATAAAGATCTAGGTAATTACTATTTACTAGTATCCATGTCCATACCCATTAAAAGAGCATCATCGATATCACAATCTTTGCGAAAATACAAATCAAGTCCATTATCCATTTTCATGGCCAGTCTAATACAGTTGAGGCCTATTATTGAGAAATTCTTTCTCCAACTTCAATGATTTAAAAGATAATATTAGAAATAATAAAGCCTTTACATTTTCTATCATTATGAATCTATGATGTAGATCTTTATGTTGACTTGAGAGTTGTAACAAGTTATATATGGAAACTGCTCTAATTTCGTGCAACTTCCAAACAATTTGGGCTAAATTTTGTCCTTTCATTAATTCCAACAGTTGGCCGTAAACAATAAACATCGATCAACTCCAGCTGTTCTTACCAACCCTAATTACCCAATTTCGGCCTTTTATTTTCTACATATATAGATCATACGTATTAGTACTATAAAAAAGGGGGGATAGGGGTAAATTAGAAGTTAATTTTATTAAATTTTAAATTGGGATAAAATAGTATTTGTATTAATTTTTTTATTAATTTTTTAAATTAAGATGCTACAGCTAAAAGAGAGCCATGGTTAGAATCATCCATAAAAAAGTTAGAAATATTATTAAGGACAAATATCAATTAGAGGTTTAAATTATATGTCTAATTTCAAAAATGTCCTAAACTATTAATAATATAAATCAAAGACTCAAACTAGTAAAGTTGCAATGTCCTAAACTATTGACGGTGTCAATTTTTTTTTTGGTCAGAATATTGACGGTGTCAATTAAATGCACAAGCTATTGAGATTGTAACAAAAGTATCCTCGGTAATGATTTCTACCAATGAAATACTGACGTGTATTTTCAGTATTTTATACGTTATCATATTAGATTTTAAAAGACGACGCAATTCCATACTTTTACAAACTTTTTTACTAATTTATTTTATTTTACAAAACTTTGTTGTCGATTTCATTTGACAAGTTGTTGTTGATTCGTCTGAGATAAAGAACATCTATAAGTTATTATAGATTAACGGTGATTTTGTTGTATTTTATACAAGTTCTCCGTCAATTAGATTTCAGTTGTCATTTATTAGTTCTTTTTTATATGTGTTGTTTATTAATCGAGTGAAGAAAGAGACCCACAAATGAAACAAAGTGGAAAAAGTCATTTAAGTTAGTGAATGGAGAATGAGACCTACATGTTAGTGGTTGGAGAAAGAAACCCACAAATTATTACTTTCCCCGTCCACGAAAAATGGGGCACAATTACTATATTTAGTGTCCACAAAAAATGGGACACTTTCCCTTTAAGTACGTGGGCCCACCACTTTTTCTTATATTTTATTCTTGCAGACACTCTTTAATTCAATCTCAACCACTCATTTCAAATAATGGTGGGACCCTTTTTCCACTAACCACCAATTTTATTAAATCTTGTGTCCAAACAATGTGCCTCATTTTTGGTGAACGAAGGGAGTACTAAAAATAGATTATGACAATTTTTATGGACGGATCAAAATGACAAATTAGGACAATATTTTGTGGACGGAGGAAGTAATTCTTATTATTTAAGATACGACATTAATTAGCATTCTATCAACATAAAAATCGTTATTCTGACCGGCTACTTATATTAATCAGATGCAAATTATAAAATACGTTGTTCTATACAGGTGAGTCTGCCGACCAATGATACTTAAGAGCGAGAAAATCAACTAGCTACTTATATTTTTTGATATAAAATTAAACTTCTTTGCTAAAAATTAATTTTTAAATTTTTTTTTTCAATTACTCGATTACTTCAACAGTTTAATACTCCCTCCGTCCACGAAAGAACTTCCTATCTTTCCTTTTTGGGACGTCCACAAAAGAACTTCCTACCTATTTTTGGATTATACCCCACCACTTATAATCCTCTTACTTTTCACTTTTCACAACTCTCAATATTAATTATAACACCTTTTCACCACTCCCAATACACTCAACTACCTTTTATCCACTCTCAATACACTCAAGAATATTTTTTTCTTAAAACCCGTGCCACTCCCTCCTATGAAGTTCTTTCATGGACAGAGGGAGTATAAGACTGCATTTACTTTGATGAATAAATTTATTCATGGAAAATTATGAATAATAAAAATTTATGCCTTTAAATGTTTCTTTTCCAACATTTGACACAAAAACATTTTTCCTTCCTTATTTTCACATCAAGGATGAATAATATTATCCATCCAAAAAATATTATCCATCCTTGAAGTGAAAATAAGGAAGGAAAAATGGTGAACTTCTCTTTTGTGTAAAATGTGGGGAAAAGAAACATTTAAAGACATAAATTTTTGTTATCCATTATTTTCCATTGATAAATTTATCCATCAAAGTAAACGTAGCCTAAACAAAATACATTATTTTATAATTAAAATGAATCTCACAAAGGGATTTGTTTATGTCTTCTACGAATTGGGATTTGTTTTCAATTTGTTTATGTTTCTTACATAATTTGGAATTTCTATCTTTTTATATACTCCCTCCGTCCCGCAAGTCTTGACACGTTTGGGTTCGACACGAGAATTAAGGAGTTGTAGATTAGTGTGTTAAGTGTGTAGGTAATAAAGTAGAAAAGTGATTAGGTAATTAGACTTGTTTTTTTAATTCTTTTTTAATTTCTTTTTCAAAATTATTTTTAATTAGTTGAATATAATTTAAATTAAATTTATGTTTTTTATTTATTTACTGGATTTTTTTTATTTTTTTTACGATTTCAGCAAATATAATTAAAAAAAGAAAAAAACAGCCAAAATGATGATTCATTCGACACAAGTGGAAACACTAAAAACTTCATTTCATTAAAGTGAATGTGTGCCGACATACATAATTAAGGCTCCAAAGCTAAAAAAATTTGAACTTCCCACCAAAATTGATAATCCTATTCTATAAATAAGAATCGGACAGGCTGCATTCCCTTCAAAGTGGAGCTCCAACAATTTCAGTTTCAAGAAGGCAAAAATGGTGGTGATCAAGGATCTATCCACCCCAAAAAGAAATGAAATTGTGCAATATCTTCTTGAAGGAAGTGTGAATGGGAAGCCCCTTCGTGGGAAGAAGCAGCAAGCCATCGAGAAATTCTCCATCTCCCGTTCAACTGTTCACCGACTATGGGAAGCTGCAAAAAAACAAAGACAAAATGGTGGAGTGATTCATCTTCAAAGTGGAAAGCTAAGTTTTAAAAAGAAAAAGGTGTTGATTCTTGACACTAATCTACTTACCAGTATACAGTTATCAAAGAGAGGCAGTATACGAACTTTAGCAAAGGGTTTAGGACAAAGCAAGAGTACAGTGGGCAGATGGGTGCGCACTGGAGCAATTCGAACTCACACATCAGCCATAAAACCTAACTTAACAGCCCCCAAGCTATTAAGGTTGAGGTTTGCCCTTGGAGCTTTAGAGCTTGATAGAATCCTTAATGTATCCAGATTTCGCAATATGCACAACACCGTGCATATTGACGAAAAATGGTTCTACATCACACAAGGCAGCAAACGATTTTACTTGGCTCCAGAAGAAGTAGACCCACACAGAACATGTAGGAGCAAGAATTTCATTAAAAAAATTATGTTCATGTGTGCCGTATCAAGACCACTAATTTCAGCAACTGGATTGGTGCTGTTTAATGAAAAAATTGATATTTTTCCATATATAGAGCACGTATCAACAAAAAGAAAAAGCAAAAACAGAGAAGCGGGAACTTTAGAGACCAAACCCATCGATTCAATCACAAAAGGAGTCATGAGGAGATGTTTCATCGACAAGGTAGCTTCATGTTATTGATAACATGAATTTATTGTTTTTAGAGGTCTCAGAATGAGTATTCCTCATCATCATAGACTAAGTACCCCTCGTACCAAGTGTTGGTCTGTTCTTAATCAGTTTTTAATGCATATTGAAGTGTGTATCTGTTCTAGATTCTGTTTTGTGCACTAAAGGCAGAGTGTATCTGTTCTTAATCAATTCTCTGCATTTATTACACATAAATGCAACACATAAGTAAATACAACCACCAGAAATTACACATAAATGTAGCACACCATTGTGGATGAATAAATGCAGCACACCATTTAGGCCACATAAATGCATCACATAATGATTATATATGTTCACATAATTGCCTTAATTTCATATTGTGCCAGCCATCATGGATATATGGCCAGCGGGAGCAAGTAAAGACATATACATCCAACAAGACAATGCTAGACCGCACATCAATGACAATGATGAAGAATTCAGGGCCGCTGCAACAAAAAATGGGTTCAATATCAGAATAGTACAACAGCCACCAAATTCCCCTGACTGTAATGTTAATGATTTAGGGTGGTTTAGGGCCATCCAATTATTACAAGTGGAGACATCAGCCAACACAGTGGATGAACTTATTCATGCAGTTATTAACTCTTTCAACAAGCTTGAAGCTAACACATTGAATAATATTTTTCTAAGTTTACAGGGATGCATGATTGAAATCATGAAGATAAGAGGGCAAAACTCCTATAAAATCCCACATATGGGAAAATGAGCATTGATTAGAGCAGATCAACTACCCAAGAATTTGGAGGTACCTATAGAATTGGTGATTCAATGCCTTGATTACCTTAAAGAAGCTGGATGCAACGAAGAGATGGTTGAAATAATGACCATTCTAGGTTTGTAAACAAGTTTTAGGGAGAAAATGATAGTCTTTTTGTAAAGTCCAGTGACTCACTTCAGTTTTTTGTGGAAAATGAGTCTTTTTTGTAAAGTCCAGTGAATCAGTTCAATTTTAGGGATGAAATTAGTCTTTTTGTAAAGTCCAATGACTCATTTCAAATTTAGGGGTGAAATGAGTCTTTTTGTAAAGTACAGTGATCATATCAATTCACAAGCACAAGCTGTATGTAAATTAGATTATGCTTTCAATTATGCATTCATGTTTACCCAAACACAAGCAAACAATACCAACAGAGCAGATATGGAAGAAAATATTATCATCATCAATCAGCAATACCAACACAAGCAATACGAACACCACAGCCACCAACAATCGATATTAGAGGCAGATATTGAAAGATCTCACCAAAATTGACCATAAGAAATTACCCATCAATCAGCAATACCAACACAATACAAACCCTCCTCCTTCATCTGCCGCTCAGCCTCTTCGACGGCCGCATCCCAGGTCTCACCTTCCTTCGGGAAAGGAAAGTAAGGATCCACCAAGTCTTCCTCATTTTCCATCGAAGACATATCATCGTCGGATTCCCAATCGAAATCGGCGCTCCAGCTATAAGATCCACCACGAATCCAGTAAGGATAGGTGGAAGATTTACTGAGAGATCCACCGGCAGATTTACAGAGAGCTCTGCCATCGACGAGCCGTTCGTCGCCGGCGAGCCCTCCGCTCTCGTCGGTCATCGCGGTGGGGGGGGGGGCGGTGGAGACGGCCATATCTCGGGTGATTAGTGGAGATCGAAGAGGGATACGGCGAAAACATACAAATCAGAGTTTCTTCGGTCTTGGAGGTGGAGATCGGAGTTTCTTTCGACTTCGAGGTGGAGATCGGAGAGGGATTACGAGGTGGAGGTCGAAGATTCTTAAGGATTATATCAACGAGAGGGCAATTTAAGGGCCGACGAGGATTCACCCAACCATTCTCATCCGAAGGCAGCATGGATTCCATGGGCGGCCGTCGTCGACGGTGGCGGCTGAAGTTAGTCGGAGGTTTGAGGCAATTGAAGGCGGCGATTTTCTTAGAGAGAGAGAGAGAGGCGGAATACTAGGGTGGAAAGCAAGGATCTCAAAATGAGGACAGAGGAGAAATGAGGCGAAATGTTTTGCTTCCAACTGTTGCCTTTTTTCTTTTAAATGCGTTTATTAGATTAACTTAAGCACAATTAAGACCCCTTATTTTTTCCTAATTATTACCCAAAAATGAAACGTGTCAAGATTCATGGGACGGCCCAAAAAGGAAAACGTGTCAAGACTCGTGGGACGGAGAGAGTATTTGTTTATGTCTTTTTATGACTTGAGATCTGTTTTATGAATATGCTCGACTTTAATTCTCTATCTTAGGTATTAGATTAGATGGATTTGTATTGAATTGATGTTTACTTTAATTTAACTCTTGTTTGAATGTCTCTATCTCTTTGAACCCTAGGTTTGTTTTCTTGTTTGAATGATTGATCACCATTTGAGCATTTCTATTGTGTTGATTTGAATTGGGAGAGGATAATTAACATAGATTAGGAGCTTAAGACACATCATCTCAATAAATCTGGAGGTTGAGAGTTTGAGTGAGAGCATTATTGATCTTTGGTGTTTTTTGGAGTTATAGGTTAGAAATTGACCGCGAAACAACAATTATGATCTGTAATCTACCGTTTTAGTCATCAGGGAGGAGACTAAAACTAGGTGTGAGATCGCCCTAGATAGTTAGGTTTATCCAAGAGTTAGTTAACATAGATTGAAGTTCATTATTATCCATCAAAATCTAGACCCTAGGATAACTTTCCTTCAAACCATTCCCCAATTTAGTAATTAACTATGATTATGTTATTGTTATCTTGTTAGCTCACTTTATTTAGCTTTATTTTAGTTATCAACATCTTTTGAACTTTGATTATCTAAATACGTTGAAAACAACTTAGTAATACTATATCCGTCCACGAAAAATGAGACACATTTTTTAGGCACGAGTTTTAATTAAAAAAAAAAGATGATTAGTGGATAAAAGGGTCCCACTATTGTATAAAATGAATGGATGAGATTGAATTAGATGATTATTTTTTTTTTTTGTAAATAAGGGGTATTTATAAAGATAAAATATAAGAAAAACAAGTGGGTCCATGTACTAAAAGAGAAAGTGCCCCATTTTTCATGAACGCCAAAAATAGTAAATGTGCACCATTTTTCGTGGATAGATGAAATAGTATTTAGAAGTTTGAATTCACCAATCCTTGTGGTTGTGGGATACAATCTTACGGCCCTTGCTTTCACTTATTGCATCTATACTGTGCATTTGGAGCGTAATTAAAATAATAGCAAAAAACGGTTGCAGTGAGAGTTTTGCTCGTGTCTTGCCCATAAAGTTTAGGAACTCGCGGACAACATCGAGGCTTGAGATCATTTGCCCTTGGCCGCAGCTTTCACCGCCCTTGCTCCCTTGTTAGCTATTGGTTGGCTAGAAGAAATTTCTTCGCTCGACGCCAATATTGTGAAATCGCCGTTCTTTGACATTTTTGTCCTCTTGGAGAAATGAACGTCGCTCTCGAGATACAATGATTTGAACTTTCGGTTATATCGAAGAATTCTCCACGCATTCCACCATTTGAATGGAACGCCCTTGTTTCTGAATGTGTACAAGGTTTACGCATTGTCCCGAGTCATATCATTGCTATGACCATTGATCACTAAAATTCTAGCAATATATTACCACAACTAACACGGTGCAATTATAGCATAAATAGCAAATCGAGTATTGTATCCACATGCATTGATATGAAAAATACTACAAGTAATCATAATAAATACTAAGTCAATATCTAGGTAAGCAAACAAAAATATAATGATGTACTGAAACTAGACTCAAGCAAAGAAAATAAATAAAATCAGATAAAAGAATCAAGATATAAAAAAAATGGCTAGTGCCAGTTTTTTTTTTTTCGTCGGTTGAAACCTATTTTTCATTTTTTTTTTCTTTCTAATACATGTGCATGTAATATAAGTGCTTGATCTTTTGTCCATTACGCCCTACTCATCCAATCGCATCGGCGCTCGAGTCAGAGTACCTTGCATCGATTGATTTATCCCTAAGATCAATTTAAATAAGACCGATGAGTCAATTGATTCAGGTGCTCTAAGACCCAATTGATATTACGAGGTAATTTGGTATAAACAATGAAAATATATAAAATTGAGTTGGAAATTTACTCATTTATTAAATTTTTGAAATAGTAATAATCATAATTCCTACTCATGGACAGGCGAAGGAGGTGGGCAACACATGTCGGATTATCCGCAAATATTATAAGTGAATTAATATTGACATAAAATTTGGATCCGCGGATTAGAAATAAATTAAAGGTAAAGGTACACATATAATATAATATAATATACTTTATTATATAATTCCTTATTTTCACTCTCACTAAGATAAACGTACGGTCATAAATTTCCACTCATACATATCTTTTTTTTCACACATATACATATTAACAAAATGCATGAAATGTAATTCAAATTGTAAACATTAGGTCATCCTTTCGAATTAATCCTTAAATAGAAAAAAGGAAAAACATAGATTCATGTTCTTTAGGAAATTTATTTAGACATTTTAAAATGTTATTTAGCAAACTATATGGTATGACGTGATATTCATTTATTTTTATTGTGTTTAGATTTACAATAATATGGTTTAAGACTTTTTTATTTTCTTTGTAAATGAAAATTTTATTCACGCACGAGGAGTGCAACCTAAAAACTAGATTCAAAGTTACATACGGATAAAAAGAGCCAAATTACAACAACTTAAGGCAATAAGATGGATTACAAATCCAATCACTCAAACTATAACAAGTAACACTAGGAGATAGATTTGATACCCAAAACCAAAACTTCACTTTAATCATTTCGATGAATCCATAAGTTCCATATAACACAAATCCAAAGAGCCTTCCACCAATCCACCGAACTTTTCTCCCTTGCAATCCCCAAATGTTGCAAAAAGTGGCAAGACGAAGTATCATGCCCGACATAATAAATACCAAACCAACTAAACACTTGACCCAAACTCTATATGCAAACGAGCATGAGAAAAATAAGTGTTCAACAGATTCACCTTGTGTCGAGCAGAAAGGGCACCTGCCATCATCAAGCTCGCATATCACACCCTTTTTCAATAGATTTTGTCGTGTTGGAATTTGATTTTGAAGAAGTTTCCAACAAAATGAGATTGCCATGCTTGGAGCGAACTTGCACCAGATATTTTTCAGATTTTCATCTGCCCATCTTCTTTGACTTGCTCTGTTTTCGATCTCCAAATAAGACGACTTTGAAGAGTAAATTCCATTACTTTTGCAGCCCACGTCCAACCATCCTCTTTGTTTTTAGTTGGCTTGAACCTGTCAATAAGAGAAATTAAACGAGCAAATAATTCTATCTCTCACTCAAATAAATCCCTCCTCGATTTTCACTCCCACTCCCACAGATTATCAATCAATTTTCCTTTATCTTTATCTACTGCTACTCTGAATAGCCTATTAAATCCACTAAGGAGGCTGGTATCACCTACCCAAACGTCACGCCAAAAGCTTGTATTATCTCCATCCTCAATTCTCTTTTTGATATTTTCCTCAAACCAAGTAGCAGAGGGAATATGTTCGCACAAATCTCTCCACCAAACTGATCCTCTTCCCATCTCCCAATGTCTCATATCCCCTACATTTCTCCCATTCACTCCTCTCACCCTATATTTTGAAAATAAGACCTTGCACCATAAAGAATCACTTTCCACTCTGAATCCCCAACCCCATTTTCCCATCAAACTCTTATTAAACCATTCTATATGTTTAATTCCTAACCCCCCAACCTCTTTTCTTTTACAAATATCTTCCCATGCAACCCACACTATCTTCTTATTCCCCCCCTCCTTACCCGACAAGGAAAGTCTATTTGAAGTGTGATAATTTTTTTGATCACCTTAGACGGAGCACGAAAAAGCGATAGATAGTAAATAGGTATGTTAGACAACACCGACTTTATCATAACAATTCTTCCACCAAGAGAAAGATGTTTGTTTTCCCATCTATTCAACCTTCTTCGTATGGTGTCAAACACGGGTTGCCACATTGCTTCTTTTCTTGGATTGGCTCCAATCGGGACTCCAAGATATTTGAAGGGCAAAGAGCCTACTTTATAGTTGAGCTCCACAGATAATTCCTCCAATTCTTTCTCTGAAATATTAATTCTTGCCAAGATGCTTTTTCGAAAGTTCACTTTCAATCCAGAAATCAGTTCGAAGCTCTGAATAATACCTTTGACACTTTGGATGTTTGCTTTTGTGCCTTCTCTGAACATTAGGGTATCGTCTGCAAATTGGAGATGTGAAATCTCTACTTCATCACTTCCCACTTTAACCCATGAGAATGATCTTTCTTCTTTTGCCTTATCCACTAATAAGCTTAGTCCTTCTGCTGCAATTGGAGCATCCGCATCGCTCTACACGATGCGGCTTACTCGAGTAGGCTCGGCATCGTGTAGGGCGATGCAGCCCTCCATCACTTGAGAGCCCCGCGATAGAACGGGTGCCTCACGACCTCTCCAAATTCGGGCGCGTGTTTTACACGCGCCAATTTAAAAAAAAAAAAATTTGAAAATCGTCGATTTTTGCAACGGCTATTTAGCCAATTTCCATTTTTTTTTCTTTGTTTTTATTTTATTAAGTTTTATGTAATTTTTAGGATTTCAAAATTAATGCAATTTAAATTTGAAGTAAATTGTGTGATTTAAATTTATGCAATTAAACTTAAATGAAAAATGGAAAAATCAAAACTAAAAAAATCATGTAGGCTATCATGTAACCCCAATGCGGTCTCCTTACTCAATGTGGTCCCCCCCCCCTCATCAAGTAGGCTATCATGTAGACTATCATGTAACTTCAATGCGGATGCTCTTAGGAACAGAAGTGGGGAGAGTGGATCACCTTGGCGCAAGCCCTTTTGTAGCTTGAATTCTCCATATGGGCTTCCGTTAACTAAAACCGAAGCTGACGCTGTTGATATGCACTCTTTAAGATTCTTAATTTGTTTTTAATTGTATTTGCAAATTGATTATTTGATTTGATGTTAATAGATTTAATTTATTTTATTTTTTTCTATTATTTTTATAGCGAAAAAAAATACTCCCTCCATCTCACTCTAATAGGTTCACTTCTTTTGGGCATGAAGATAATTATCTTGTAAGTAACAAGATCGTGTGTATTAGCATAGTGGTAGAGAAATTAATATTTAAGATTTAATATTTTAAGTTTAAATTTACTGTGACGCAGTCTTTAATTTTTTTATTTATTAATTAGTTTATCAAAAAAAAATTATAAATAAGGTTTTGAAATTATCGAAAAGTTCACCACTAATACTATGGAGGCAAAAAGAAAATGCCCTCCGTGATCCATTTGGGAAACCTTCTTTTTTCTTTTTTACTTTCAACTTAGTAATTTGGGTTACAAACGCGTGTCCAACACGGGTCCCAAATTCTTTTTCTCATCCTCACCCTAAACTTTATATTCGAGAAAAATCTTTATCTAAAAAAAAACTTTATATTCGAGAAAAAATATTTCAAAAGAATTAAAAAAATGTCCAAATCTCGCCTTATTAAGCTGATAGGTTTCTCATAATCCTTTGCAAAAATTAATCACACTTTAACTTTATTCAATCAAAAAAAAGAATCACACTTTTGAACGTACAAATTCGACGATCTTAGTGCTAACATCTCATATAATCTATTGAGAATATTTAACGAAGTACTTTAATGCTAATAATTTTAATTTATAACGAAGTATTTTTAAAATATTTCTAATATAAATTAATATTATTATATATGTCACTTTTATAATTTTGTATGTTATGTGTTTCAAAGAACTGAGGCACATGGCAGAAACAACCCATTTGACGCGGCAATAGAAAATAACAAAAAAAATTGAATGTGACTTATAAATTTGGTGTTGATAATGAATTTGGCTAAGCCACACGAATTCACGGTCTTTGCTCCCCTTTTAGTTATTTTTAGGTCAAATTCATTTTTTGTGGTTTTAATGGACAAAATTCACGACTTTCCTTTGCAAATAATTGAGGTCTCAACTTCTTAACGTTCACGCTGGGCAATATCAAAAAGTGGTCTAGGTTTTTTAGTGCAATGCATGACAAATTTTGCCTTTATTTAATTTCTTTCACCTACTTTTTTTGGGTGAAAGAAAAATGAAATGTAGAGTTTAATTTGTTTGACAAAATGCCTTTTTAACCCTATATAACTTTCTTTTAGGTTTTTTTGTTGCCCCATAATTAGGATGAACAACAACTGCTAGTAAGTGATCAATAGTATGGGTCAAATGTAATTGATTCGGATCCACTATTTCACAATTATACATTTATAGCTCATAATTTTTTACAATTAAATTTATAATTTAAAATATTTATTACCGATACAAATTAAAGCTTCAAGAAATTATATTTTCTAGTTATGGAATAATCAATCCTAATTATCATCACATAATAATTTAAAAATTCAAATTAAATGTAAAAAAATAATTATAATTAAGGTCTAATTAAATAGATTAATGAAGTATAATTAATGCACTAAAAATTAAAATTGAAGAAAATAAAAACAAAATGAAAACAAAAATTTGCTCGTGGAATATGAGTGGGAGTCTAAGACACCCAAGAATGGGATATAATATCTCAAATTGTAATGTAAGGGAAGAGGTATAAGTTTAAAGCGTTAATAACCGAAAAATACACGAATTATCATCGAATTTGCATATTACACATGACCTTAAAAAATAGTTCCACAATATATCATTTTTTAATTTAGTTGTAATTTACACACGACAAAAGTTTCGATTACTTTTAAATTTGACCAGCGATGACGTGAACAGTATTAAAGTTAGCTTTTTTACATACTGGCAAACCACGTCGTTTTGCCCAAAAATTAAATTGTCTTCTCTTTTGATATTTTGAAGAATTTCTTCAAAAATAAATAAATAAGAACCCCTCTCCCCTCTCAGAGGCCGAGCAATCCCCTCGCTCCAGCACTGGAAATCCGCACCTGCCCCCTCACAAAGCAGCCCCTCTTCGACGCTGACCTCACCCCCAACGTCACCCTCCGCCGCCTCATCCAGTCCTGGTGCACCCTCCACGCCTCCCACGACGTCGAGCTCCTCCCCACCCCCAAGGCCCCCCTCACCAAATCCCAGCTCCTCTCCCTCCTCGCCGCCGCCGGCGCCACCCCCCAAACACAGATCAAGTGCTTCCACCGCCTCCACCAAGCAAACCAATCGAATTTGCATGGAGAAATCTGGCGCCGCCGATTTCCTTGCCGCGCTAGTCGGTGGAGCGTCGGGAGAGGATTTGAGCATTCTCCACAGCTGGCGCGACTGAGCATCAGGTAAGCGAGGAGCGGGACCACGCGGCACACCTGCAACCGGAGGTGGGGGCGGGGGTCGTGAAGCGGTGAGCGGCGGAGGGGATTTGGCGATCCTAGGGTTTTTTCCTTTATTTATTTATTTATTTTTATTTTAAAAAGTTTGACAAAACGATGTCATTTTACATGATCGGCGGTGCGTCCACGTCTGCAAATTCCGGAAGACACGTCATCTAGGATTTAATGGATGGTCAACGCATGTGCAAATTGCAATTAAATTAAAAGATGATGTATTTTGGAACTATTTTTTAAGTTCATGTGTAAAATATAAATTCGATGATAGTTAATGTATTTTTCGGCCATTAACCTAAGTTTAAAATAGTCTTTGTTTTTTTTTTTGACTTGTAAAATAGTCTTTGTTAATTGTTACAAACTTACAACTGGTTCGCTATGTAAGGAAACAGAGGCAAATCAGTTCCGAAATCTTCAATAATAATGTATAGTATTTTATTACAAATCAATTTTTGAAAGATATATTACGTCTCGTAGAAAGAATCTTAAGTTCTTTTCATTTTCCCCTTTGCGAGGTCTGTCTCCCACCCCTAATTAATTTCTATTTAATCTGAGGCATCTAAAAAGAAATTAAGAATTGATTGCATAAATGTGATTGAAAACAAGGACAATAATGTCACTGTCGATTAAGATTATGGAGATTTGATGTTTGATTGATAAGCCCTTAACTTGGGTGAAGAAATTAATAGAGTATAATCAAAAAATTCTTAAACCCTTAACTTGGGTGAAGAAATTACTAGACAAAACATATTTAGATGTCCCAATACTTTTGTTTTTATTCTTGTACAATTTTTTCATTTTAATAAATTCTTGTATTTTTATTTTTAATTTCGTTGAATCCTTATTTAACAGAACCTACAATTTGGGAATGTTGCAAGATTTCTTAAACCAACTAAGAGTGAAAAAGCTAAACAAAAGGATGTAGAAGACGGTGGTGACTGCTACGCTTAGTAGTGTCACTTTCTTCATCGTCTTCTACTTTGATGGTTGTAATTTGGTTGTGTCCTAATTAATCAAGAATATAGGTTTGGGCGTCGTTTAATTTTGAGGATTAACTTTAAGAGACGTTTACTTTGCATGATTGAATATTTTTATATTCGAGAATAGAATTTTTCCAATTCCACTTTTTACATGGGATAATATTCAAGCAAAATTAACTTGAATGATTAAAATAATCTAGGGCCTTGAGATATCCTAAAATTTCAATCCATCAATGTAAACAAGGGATTAGTCTTACTATTTTTATCTATTAAGGCTCATCCTCCAAAATAGACGCCTCCTTAATGTAAAAATATTAAGGCTAATCTTTTATTTAATTTGATGGATTGAAACTTTAGGATATTTTAAGGTTTTTGATAATTTCTATAATTTGAGTTAGTTTTGCTTGATAACTGAGATGGAAATAATCTTATATGAATGATAAAAATAATCAATCATGTACTTTATCAATTATGCAAAGTAAGTTAGAAATTAATCGACTTGTACCAATGACCTATTAGAGAGAGAGATTTTGGTGCTCAACTTTACTGTTTGATGTAGGCCTCCTCGACGTAAAGGGGTTAATAATTTATGAGATAACGAAAAAGTTCACAAAATTAGCAATTGTATTCAGAATGATATTGGGTCGATTTGCTTGTTTTCTGATTCTCTCCTGGCTATGCATATACTTCATAATAGCTTTTCATGAGTCCGAGTCTCTTTCTGATGATCTCTAAGAGGCTTTTGAGAGTGCTAGGAATTCAATGGTGATAGATTATTATCATATGCGCCGTGAGGCGAACAATTGCACATGAGCTTGTTAAATTGGTAAATTATTTTCAGGATGTAATGCTCTGTAAGTATGATTTTCCGTCATGACTTCTTGATATTGTTAATTACAACATGCATTAATATGTTATGTATTTTTTCCCCAAAAAAAAGTTCACAAAATTATGAGATTCGTTAAATAAGGATTTTAACAAATCCACGGATAAAAACTAAAACTAAAAATGGAGACCGATATCTTTTGCCCATTATATATATGATTATGTATTATACCGACGCATTCAATTAGTACATATCTATAAAAAATTCCCCTCATTCTCATTGATCGATTCAATTTTTATTTATATTTTACCCAAAAAACATTTTGGTTAATTTTCTACAAGACACTGACGCAATTTAAATGCAGTAATAATAATAATAATAATAATAATAATAATAATAATAATAATAATAATAATAATAATAATAATAATAATAATAATAATAATAATAATAATAATTTATGATTTATAATATATTAAAAAGGTAATTTTCAATTTGAAATCAATTTCAAAATTGAGTAGAAAATTTTGTAATTATAATAAAATTAAAATTTTATTTGTAATTATAATAAAATGGAGTATATTTTTTCCCTTTTATTCCTTTTTCTTTATTTTTTTATTTATTTTTATTTCGTTATGAAATTGTGAAATTCGATTGATTATAATATGCATATTAAATTAAATACCAAGATAAGAGCTTTAATTTGATATATTTTATGTAAATATTTGATTTAAAATGTAAAAGTTATATTTATTTAAAGATTAGAATATCAAAAAAAAAATCTCACTCCTCTCTCGTCTTTTTTCAAATAGATTTATTTCTTAACTTATTTTTTTTCCTTTTCACAATATCAATTTTCATTATTGTAAATTCTTGTTTATATTTTTATTTTTAATATTCAACTCAAATATATTTAATTAAAATTAATTTTTATTATATTTATAAATAAGATGATTGAGTTGATACTAATTTTATAAAAATATAAAAACGTTTCTCATGCATTACAATTCACCTCGAACTGCAATCTTTGTAATAGGTAAATGCCTCCTCTTCTCCTGAAGTTGTCGGAATTATTTGCAATAGAATATTAGCTACAATTGAAAATGTCTTATCAATAAAATTTCCATTTATCCGATTCTTGACCTCACCGGAGACTTGACTTTTGGCAGCCACAAACAACCACGCCTCACTCTACCTGCATATATAAACAAAGACAGTGTCGTTTTGATTTAACATAAACTAGATAATTTTTATTTCTTCTTGTGAACTACATAAAACAACCTCTTTTTGATTAAGATCTATTTCACAGCATTTTTCTAATTTACATAAAATTATACATAGCATTTCGATGAGCCACGTCATTTTCATAGGTCACGTATTAAATTGATGATTTGGTTTTTTTTTTTTTTTTTAGATAGAAAGACTAATACTCCCTCCGTTCCTGCTTTTAGTATCTAACTTTCCTTTTTTGAATGTCCCACATTTTAATATTCATTTTTATTTTTAGTAAAAGTAAGTGGAACCTTTACTCTACTTTTATTATTTTGTTGGACCTTTATTCCACTCACAACACACCTAACCACTTTAGTAAAACTCGTGTCACTCTCAAATGGATACTAAAAGTTGGAACGAAGGGAGTAATTTATTACTCAAAGTCGTTCTGTACAGTGTCTTTAAGCCTATCAGGGAAATCATGAGACCACTTTATCCGTTGCTTAATGTGTCATGCAAATTGCGTTAAACTATGTGCGGCTTCATTCGCCGAGACTCCAATTAAATTTTACAATGCTTCCAAAATGTCTCGGATGTCCTGTGGTAACAATGCGATGTCCTCTGCCGAACCGGCCATAACCCAAGCCGCAAGCATAAAGTCCGTGTAGACACTTATCAGGTGTAGGGCCATATTCCAAACTCATCACAATACCATCTACCACCACCATCACCTCGGCCACCATAATATTTGACGTCAGTATTTTCTTCTTTATCATTGTTGCACAGGTTTTTCCATCCTCGTTATGAGCTATAAGTCCCACGCCGAACACGTTCAAACCTTCGTAGAGCATATCCACATCCATACAGCACGTCCCTCGTTTCGGCCATGACCATTTCTTACCATCTACAACAAGCCCATGATCGTGTTCATAGCGAAAGCAGGCTTCGCCTTCTAAAAATTCTTCCATGACACCTCACAGTCCTTCTCAGAGACATCTCTTCTTACGTCCTGCTTGTCATGTTTGTTTCTGCACTTTGCCACACAAAAATGTATTGCACATTTGACTATTGATTCAAACATTATAATCGAATATTTATCCTTAATAATTTCGTGTATTTTGTTGAGAAAAAAAAAAAAAACATATTTACACAATTAATAACCAACAGGCTTACACCCTTATTAATTTCCTTCGGTTTTGGGAGACTATTATATTTGAGCATCTCCCACCCAAAGGGGGTGGTCCCCATCTTATAGAATCCACTCCACAGTGGATTGGCTTTAATTGGGTCTCTGAAAATTTCATTTTCAATTCATCTCATTTCTCTAATTTAAATGCATTTCAAAATTAAAATAAATATTAAATTTTAAAATAAAAATTTCCATTAAACTTAAAATTTTAGAATTACAATAATTAAAATAAAAAATAATATTAAAAAGAATTGAAAAGGTTTAGAATTTTAAAATAAAAAATAAAAAATTGAAATTAAAAATTAGGTGAAAAAATTGATTTTGTATTGTAGTATCTCACATCGAAAAGTGTATGCTTCTCTATAATGTATAGTGCACTATAAGAAGAGAAGCTATGTTTAGTTGATTTGTATTCTATCCCGGCCTGCATCGAAAAGTGTATATACGATGTGAAGTGCACTGTAAAAAGAGAAGCTACATTAAATTAATTTTGTATTGAATCCCACATTAAAGAGTGTAAGCTTTTCTACAATGTATAGCACACAATAAAAAATAAAGTTACATTTAATTTAAATTAAAATTAATAACACAAAATTAAATAATAATAATAAAAATAATAATAATAATAATAATAATAATTAAATAGGACGAGTGCATAGCTCCACGTAAAAGCCTACACACTCGACTCTAAAATTGGTGCGCCAGCGGACGACCAGTTCTACCAGCGGGGCTCAAGTTGAGTGGTAGAGCCCGGTTGGAGCTGCTCTTAAAGCGCATACATATTACACAATCTTCCAACTTACTCATACATATGTTGCTTGGATGCATCGAATACTTTATTAATTTATGTTTACAATCAATTCAAACGCTAGGGTAAGCTTATTAGTCACATTAAATCAAGTGAAATATAATGGATCAATTATTGTTGTTGCATACAAGAGAAAATAATTATAGTGAACACCATATCCATATTATACGATTTTACTTTTAATTTTTCATTATCCTTCGTTTTGAACTTTTGGTTAGAATAGAAAAGAAGTTGAACCAAAAAAAAAATATAGGAAAGATCCAATTGAGGTTGCAAATGCATGCCCAATTGAAAGGAATTGGTTACACCATTCTTATAAATTTATTTTTATATGTAGGTTAGGTTCATTATTTTAAAGAAAGCCAAATTTGATGAGTTAAATTTTGCAATATTTGACTTTGTCACGTCAAGGAGCATGTGACAACCTTTGGCTACTAAAGAATCAATGTTTTGAAGAAACATTGCAACTGCAAATATGTTTGAAGTTTGAAGTTTGAAGCTTGGCAAAATTTGAAAGGCTGCAATTATTTATCTAAAGTGAGTATTAAACATCAGGACCACATTAATCTGGCTAAACCAACACAAGCTGAAGCAATGAAGCAAGTATCCCTGACAGCTTGCATTATTTGTGATCTACTTAATTTGAACTAGATTGTAAGCCTTTTTTCTATGTAAAATAACTATACTTCTTTTTAGATAGGTTATTATTATAGTTTTATTGATAATATAAACTTTTGTAATGTCATATGTATTCCTTTCGCATGCATCTGAATAAGTGTCATATTTAAAAATAAAATATATCATGAAATAAGTGTGTTATTTCAAATTTCTAACAAAAATAATGTCAAAAGTTTCATTTTACTCAAAGCAAATTACTTAATTAGTTATTGGCAATATTTAAGAATATATATAAAGAAATAATATAGTGCAAACCGGGCAAGGCAAATTATGAGGCTATTCAGAGGACTCTGGATCATCATGATCATTTGAATACTCTCGATCACGATTCACTTAAGAGGAATAATTGTCGTATTTTTTTCTTAAAGATAATAATAATTCCCCATTTCCCAAATAACTCTCGTACTTGTCTCTCCACTATTTACAACATAAATGAGATGGTGACTAAATATCCTGAGAGAATTGCTGAAGAGTTTGATAGCTATTGCTCCCACTTATTTGTGCATACTATTCCACTAGCAAAACTTTGTGTTAATTTTCAACAAATTACAATCTTCCATCCATTTTTCAGCTTTAACACAACTTTTATATCGTATCAATTACAACGATAACTTTAATTTCCTTTTCAATTGAGTAGAAAGCTAGTTTTAGTTGTTGGTAAAAAAAAAAGGATATACTATATGACACACCCACAAACACAGTGCCATCTATTTTGATGAATTTAGAGCAAAAACGATGTGGTTTTGCCGGACATGTCACACCCATCGGCATTATATTAGTAATTTAACAATAAAATATTAAAAATTTAATGTTTTTTTAAAGGAAAGGAAAATTTTAATATTAAAAATTTATTTAATGTTATAGTTGCCTTAATTTACAAGTCGTGTAATAATTGCAAAAAAGTAACAAAATAAGAAAGAATCGTGATATCTCAAAAAATAGGCACGGGAAATAAAATATAGAATAAAGACTTCCCCTTTTCCTGTATACAAATTCATGATGTTTTAAACAAGTCACGAAAGTAACAAAAGGTACTTTTCATCAAGCAAAACATTTAGAAATGATTAGGTAAAAGAATAAAGGGTAGCGCTATTTGGACATAATATATTCGAATAAAAATAAATTAAATATTTGAAAAACTTGATTTATTTAAAAAATTTGGTTTAAATTTTTAAAAAAATTTATCACTTTTATTATTTTCTCCACAATGCAGTTTTTTTATAGTTTTTAAAATTTTTGTACTTCAAAAAAATAATACTAATAATGAAAAAAATATAAAAAATAACAAAAAAAAACTATAATATGGAGAAAACAATAAAATTAACTAAATTTTATTTTATTTTGAACCAAAAAATTTAAATTTAATCAATTTTTAAAAATATATAATTAATTTTTATTCCAATATATTTTATCCAAATAACATTATTAAAAAATAAAACACGATGATTCATGGATTCCCCACCCAAACCCCACCCCCACCCCCACCCCCACCCCACCCCACTCCACTCCTGCAATCTATTTAAATGGTGGGATACTATACAAAATCGCAGGCTCTAAAATCCTAGACACAGAAAACTGGGCATTCCATCTCCACCTTATGATATCTCTTGTGCTTACATGTCTTCCCTTTTCAACTCTCTCTCTAAATCTCTTCCCCTTCCTCCAGCCTCCCCCTCCCTCTGAATATTGAAGCACTCCACCTCCAAAATTCGCCCGCGGAAATGGAAATGGAACCGCAAATCTTCGATTTCGTCAAATTCGAGAAGGAAAAGGCTATCGCCACATTCAACAGAATCGCTAAGTTGCGCCAGTTCTTCGAGGTTCTGCTGGTTTTGGGGGCGATATCGTGGTCGTCGGCGCGCGCGCCGCCGCTCCTCAGAGCTGCCGCCGCCTACGCCGTCGACCTCTCGGCTTACCTCCTCAACCACCACATCGTTTTCCTCATCGGCAACGCCATCATTTTCTCGCTCTTCCTCCTCTGCCGCCGCCAGAGCGACGCCGCCTCGACTCCGCCGGGAGACGATTTGTACGACGAGTACGTCAAGCACAGCGACGCGGCGGCGGAGGCGGATCGCCGAGAGCCTGCCGATCCACCTCCGCCGTCGTCTCCGACCAAAGGCGGCGCCGAAGTCATAGACGAGGAGGAGAAGCAGATCGTAGTGTGCGCGGAGGCGAATCCGAATCCACAATGCGACGACATGGCGGCGGCGATTGATAACGCGAGGAGGCAGATAAAGCGGTTCGAGAGGACGCAGTCGGAGAAGCTGAAGCGAGAGATTAGAGCGACGCTGCGGAGATCGGAGACACAGACGCGGCGGAACTCGGTGAGCTGCGGCGGCGAGCGGTTCGACGCGGCGGAGATTGAGAGGCTGAGCAGCGAGGAGTTCCGGCGCACAATAGATGCGTTCATCGACGAGAACTGGTCCACGAAGAAGACTGCAAACAGTCGGTTTGATGAGTATCAGAAATATCAACTGCTGCAGATGGCCTAACAGTTGCTGCAACAATCGTCGCAGAAATGTTTGTGTAAACTGGGTGGGTCGAATTGTCTAATGCTCTGTTTTTTTTCTGTAGCTGGCCAAGTTCATCTGCTTATTATAGTACATACTATAGTATTATAACCGTTAATTTCAATAATTATCTAATCTGGCTCTTATCCATGTGAAGTTCAATAAATACGAGTAAATTGTGTTTAATTACTTTCCTGTATAGAATTGATTCGAATGAGTTGCTGGGATTTTGAGCTCATCGTGGACATATGGATTGGTTGGTTAAATTAAATTTACTTTCTCATCCTAATTTATACGGGCATTGTATCTTCAACTTTTATAATTTTGTGTATTTTTATAATTAAATAATGATTGTACACTAATATAAATAAACGTAAAAAAAAAATTAAAAAATACTCCCTCCGTCCACCAAATATATGCCACTTTACTTTCGGCACGGATTTTAATAAAATGTGAGTGAAGTTGGTAGTGGAGTAAAGGTCCCACTTTAAATGTGAGTGGAATGATGTGGACCCTACTACTAAAAATGGATGCGGCATATTTTTTGTGGACGGACGAAAAAGGAAATTGTGGCATATTTTTGGTGGACGGAGGGAGTATAATTTGTTTTTTTCTTACGTGCGACATGAATTATTAGTCAAATTTTAAACTAGTAAGGAGTTCTTATGCGAGAATGTCCTCGCGCGTGGATATATGTATGAAACAACCCCATCAGAGTTAATGAATTCTTGTAAGGGTGCATTTACTTTAATGAAAAATAAGATAAAAAATATATTTTTACCAATTTTCAATTATTTTCACATATTCATATAGTAAAAAAAATTTTCCAAATAGGGTGGAATATTTTTCGGGCAGTCCCTTTTCACTCATTTTCTCTCTAGTGTTGGACCTGGTTAATATTATCCTAAGGTAGGGTTGTGAAAATATTTTCCTATCTTTTCATCTCTAGTAAACATGATAAAAAAAAATGATATTTTCTCACCTTTTTTTTATCCATTATTTTCTAATAAAATTTTTTACAATCAAAATAAACGCATACCCTCATGTGAGAACTTCCTCACCGTAGACTTTTATATTTTATAATAAGAAAATATGCACTCATATAATCATATTAGAGATTGAAACTCAATATTTGATCATCCATCTTAAAAATAAAAAAATTTAACTATTTTTTATAATTTTGGACTATATTATTCTTAATTTGGGCGGACCAAATCAGGTTGGATGCAAGTTCGAATGGTACTTTTAACACTAATGTTATAACTTGTGCCAAATGTATCAAATTACTTAGAACAAAAAATACCTAGTAATTTTGTACTTTTGGCACTAATAATATGAATTGATCATTTGTAATATAACACATGAAACAAGAGCTTATAAGATAAGTTAATTTTGTAGATAGTGGGAAACTACTTTGTGAACTAATAAAAATAAATATATTATATGTTTTTATAAATATAAAAAAATAATCAATGTTTCATTGTATAACGAATAAAATTACATCAAATAGAAAGTATACGGAACAAATTACACCACACGTTTATTTTTCAAAACAAATGAGATATACATATATATATATATATATATATATATATTCCAATAATAAAGTGAGATACACTATACATATTTATGTTGCATTTGATTAATTTAAATATAATAATGTATTTAAATTAATTAAAAAATATAATAAAAATAATGCAAATACTTACATAAAAATCAAACACAAAAAAAATAGTAGAGAAGAAAGAAAAAAGGTTATAAGATAGAGGACATTGATATCTTATTTATTTATTTTTAAAAGAGAAATAGGAAGAATAAGATAATTTAATTTAAAACTTCAAACTTCGATAGTTTTCTCATCTTAATTTCATTAATATTTTCATATATATATATATATATATATATATATATATATACAGATTTATATGTTATTTATATATCAAATAAAAGTTTTTGTTACGATCTTCAATTTTATAGATATATTAAATATTTTATCGTTAATCGAAACTATGCAATTTCGGAAAAAGAAAGATAGAAATAAATGAGAAGGTACAAGAAAAGAAATAAAAAAAAAAAAATTATGCAATTAATGAAGGAAGTTTTGGCGAGAATTTTTTTTTGTGTGATATGGTCTATATTAAACCAAATGGGATCCTCTGTCCCAAGATATAGTGTGTATCACCGTGTACCACTCTTATTATATTATAATTTCTAATTATTTTTTATCTAATTTTAATTTATTATGCTTTTAAATAATATAAAGATAATTAATAAGGGTTCACTCATCCATTTAGGGTTTATAATTATTTTTTTCTATTTATTTGAATTAATAATAGATTATTTGGATTCATTAATTCAAAGTTAGAGTATATAATTTTTTAAGTATAAATATTAATTAAGGTTTATAATATAATAGTAATTTTTATTTTTATAAAAAATAATTTATAAAATAAAGAAATAAAGAGTGGTACACGTGGTACACAATATATTCTGGGATAGAGGATCCCATCTGATATTAAACACTCTAATAGAATACTTGCATACAAGTATTCTGTTAGAATAGGTGAGTGAACCGCATCATGCAAACGTATGCATGAGAGACCTCCTTTTTACCTATTACTATTATCTATTCATTTATCCATGATATAATTGCATATTATAGATGCACATATATACGGGGTGATTATACCAAAAAAAATCTCCACAGAAGCTATGGATCAATATGTTTATATATATCAGTACTAAAACTTCTTAATTTATACATATAATAATATTTCATTTATTTATTATATTTATACTTCTTTTATGATAATTTCAGATCATACAAATTAAATTAATGATTCATGAAATTGATTTTTAGTTAGTACAAAAAGAAAAGTTTTTATTTGATCATGTTCCAATTAATTAAAAAAGATACTAGAAGTAACTAACATAATCCGTAACGTGTGTCGTATTTGGAGGAGGGAGTGTGGATATTGCTTATTTCTAGAAAGGAATGAAGGAAGAGAAATAGCACAAGATTATATGACCTATTCACGTAGAAACAGTACTATCAAATTTATTCCTTTTGTTCCTATTCAATACCTAATGGCTATATACACTAATGATCTATTGCATTTTCTTTGGTGTTGCCAATCATATATTTGGTAATATATATGGAATAAAAGCATAATCAAAATGATTATATATGTCCATACATATCTATCTGATGGAGAAGCCAATAATTTAATACTGAAGCTGCAGGGACTATAAACTTTAATTTATATTTTTTAATAAAGTAATGTGGAGTTATGAGGTTAAATGTCATCCGCCACGACTTGTATAAGTAGCTCTGAACAACTCAAGTGTGGTTTTTCTTTGGTGTATATATGGTTTGACACTATTCCACAAAAAATGGATGTTTATCTAGTGTTCACCAATTATAATGATTGTACATAACTTGTGAGTACTCACGATATTAAAAAATAAAATAAAAAAAGAAAATTGGGATGACTATAACTTAAACCAAGAATTAACAACTCTTGGATTGGGACGAAAAGGGAGATATAAAACCAGTCGGCTGTCACCTACCTATACCTTTTTTCCTTTATATATATATTTTGGCATGAAAAAGAGGAAGGCCAATATTCGGCACGGTTTTAGCTTTATGGACCCATCTCATGTTAACTTTTTTTTATAGTCCCAATTTCCATCCATCAACTAATTGACTGCATTCGGATGTTGTGTTTAAAAATGGTTGGATCGCCAAGAATCAAATAAAGATGCACACTAATTAAGTTTCGAGTTTGTCTGTGGTACAATCGGTTGTATTGTACAATCGAGTTGCATTCGTATTTAGACTTTGACCCGCACTTTGACCCGAATTCACATTTTGACCCGAACCACATAAATAACACTATTTTAGGTGCGTTAGATCCGATTGTACGATACACCCGATTATACTCAAATTTTTGGAGATGAGATCCAATGTCCCACAATCTTATGTCTGCCAATGTGTCTCATACTTATATCTATTATTTTAAAAATATTTTTTTATAAAAATAAAATTTATTATAATACTATGAATTATATTGAAGTTTTATATGAAAAAATTATTTTTTAAAAAAAGTATATACCATGACTTTGAATTTACCAACCTATTATTAGCTAAAAAAATAAAATTAAATGATAAAAAATAATTATATAGCCTAATTGATGGAATAAACCCTAGTTAATAATCACAAAATTAAACTAAAGCATATAAAGTTGAAATTGAAGAAAATATACATAAGAAATTAAACAAAATTGAAAGTGGGACACAAAGTGGAACATAAAGTTTGGTACACTGAATCTCGTTCCAAATTTTTGTGTTAAGTTAATTAAAAACGACATTGAATATTATCGAGTTTTTAATTAGTTGCCGGAGTCGGAAAGCCTTTGATTGAAAAATAAGTGAGATTGAATTTTACTAAAAAAAAAGTTTGCTTCATGCTGATAAGTAACGATTTTAATTGGATGGCTAAAAATTTGTCAATGACAAACAATAATCCATTAATATATATTACTAGTATTAGCGATTGGTTTATCCGACCATTGAAATTAACTCTTTAATATCAAAATCATTAAAAACATATATAATGTGGTGTCAAGAGTAATAAAAATGTGAAATTATATAACTTTTAATTGAAAACTATATAGTGGAATTATATTTGTTAAATTTACTTATAGTTATGATCACTTTCTGACTCCAGTAATGTTAAGTAAATTAAGATGATCAACGATTCAACGCTTATTTAATTTTCTTGATTTCTTGTCCAATGTTACTTGGATGGCATTCAGATAAGAAAGGGACAAAAATCATAATTACGAACTTGATTATCCATACGTACCATACCTAAGTAAATATTCTCCTACCTAATTATTAGTTACAAAACACATCTTTAATTACTTGATTAAATTTTCAGTAAAACCTTAATTAGACATGTTATCATGATGTATATGGATGATCAAATGATTGATGGCCCATAGAGAATCCGGGATTAGTGGCTTTCAACAACACAAATGTGCTTTATGCCCATATTATGAAGCAATTATCACTTAAAAAAAAATCTCTAATTATTTCTCAAATGGAAAAGCTGCTTTTTTTGTGTGATTAGTGGTAATGTGCTGCAAAATTCAACTGTTAAGTCATAATTAGCTAGTCTTAAAGGATGGGATAGTGGGACTTTTTTCCGAACATTCTTTTACTTTTTTCCTTTCCGTTTGGTAAAAAAGAGTTCAATATGATTATCAAGACAGTTCGTGCGTTTGTTTGAAATGATTGCTAATCCGTTGCCATTACTCGTTAATAATACCTCTATAATTATTAACAAATCTATTTCCTACTCACTCCGTTATCTGAGACTCTTTCTATTTTAAGCGTCCCACTGTAAGTGAGACATTTCCATATAAGACAATAATTAACTTAAAATTAGGGGACCTTAATTACCATCTAAAATTAATTGTACCCTAAATTTCGATACTCCCTCCTCCCTTAGTGTATTCCAGCTTGGCACTTTATTTTTTGCCTTTCTCGATTCTTCTCTCGATCTTCTCTCCAGAAACCCTATTCTCCCCATTTCGCCTCTCTCCCCTCTGAATCTACGCCGCCGCCCTCTCTCCTCTCTAAATCTATGGCTGATAATCTTTCCAGCGACGATGATGGCGGCGAAAATGGATGGATAAACCCTCGCCGCCTCACCACCCCTCTGTATAACACTCGCCGCCCCCCCACCCCTCTGTATAACCCTCGAGTCCCTCCATGCCCAAGAGCTTCATCGAATGTTCGCCGACGCTAGCATAGCCCTCGGGCCACCCTCCGCCACCAGACTCCCCAACACTCGATTCGTTTGAATAAGACTACATTTCGTCTCTCGCCATTCTCAAAATGCTGAAACAACACGATAAATCTAAATTTATGTTACATGATCATATAGTAGATTGATTTAGTTCTTCCGTGTTTATCTCTTTGTTAGCTGATGTAGTTAGGTTCTATGGTATGTGTTGTTTGTTGCAGGGAGATTCCGATGAAAGTGAGGGGACGATGTTGGGCGAGTTTGTGGACGAGTACACGGTGGTGCGTATGGTGGATGTCTTCGCAATGTTGCGAAGTGTAACTGATGTGCGTATGGTGAGCGTTTCTATGTCGTCCATACATCGGAGCCCTCGCGTAGACGCACATATAAAGGTTTTGAAACCGTTGTTGCGGCTGCTACAATCTCGTGCAGCTGTTCATATATTTTTAAAATAAAAAAGTATTAATAACGAAGTAACGACTAAATATTTAAAATAAATAAATAATATTAATGACAGAATCATGATAGAAAGTTTTAAAATAAAGTATCAACAACGAAATCTATCTGTAATTAAGCAGCAACAAAGTAGATAACGACGTCTACTTTTTGCCATTAATCTTATTAACGACAAATTTCGTAGATTTAACTACGAAAATTTCCGTCATTGATAACATACTTTCTTATAGTGATATATGGACAAACATTCATTGAATTTTACCCATACAAATAGTTTACTTTAAGAGCATCTGCAGCACGGCCTCTTCGTCCCGAGTCAATGCGCGTCATCGGCGACACGTCCGCGCTGCCGCGTCTTCCTGGCGCCTCGGGTCGAAGAAAAAATGAATTGCAGAGATGACGAAGACAATTTGGGTAAGAAGAAGAAGGCGGGTGGGGGAGGGGGAGTGGAGGGTGTGTGTCCCACACACAGTCACACATAAAATGGTTTTAAAAAGAAAAAAATGATTGAGAGTTTTTTTTTTTTTTTTTAATTTCTAAAATTATATTTTTTAATTCTTTTAGTTTTTTTTATCTAATTTTAAAATCTTATATTTTATTTTAATTATTGCAATGTTTGAATTGTATTTTTAATGAAAATTTGGAATTTTAAAATAAAAGTGTAGAATTGGGAATTTTGTAGAAATGAAGATTTAAGACACAAGCTAAGAGACAAGGGCTGTGAAGGGTTATGTTTTAGGTGGGGACCGCCACCTAAGACACAAGGGTTGTGGATGCTCTAACCCTCATTGAGTACTATAAATGAAAATGTAATAAAATCGCCGCTGATATTTTTATTTAATTTTAAAGAAAAATTTCAATTGATATTTTAAATACATTGTTGATGGATGTACGATATTAAATTGCTATTATATATTTTTGGAAAAAAATAACGATATTTTTGGCAATGCATATTAGTAGTTGCTATGATGAATGTTAATTACTTATTAGTATTGGTAATCACTATTCGTAAAGTTTTCTCATAGCACTTGTGAGCTACTTTTGTTCCATTTTCCACACAAACTCGTAGTAATCTTTCCAAAAGCCACATAGTCGGCGGAGAAATATTAAAAATAACTAATCATCAAGCAAAACGCATAAAAGAAAAAATCATTGAGCAGACAAAGTCAATAATTTCACTTGTAGGAGTCCAAATTAACAGATATTTAAGTGAAATCGTATTGATGGTTGACAGAAATTAAGGGTTCAAAACAGGAAATATAAAAATTGGAAAATAAGATAAAAACATACTAAATGGAAGTAAATGTTAAACAATACGTACGATCCAATTAAAGCAAAATATATAATGTAGTACACTTTAACGCAATCTTTAAATTTAATTATTAATCTCTCTCAATATATATATATAAAAGAAAGTTCAATAGAAGCACAAATATTTTCAAAGTATAGAGTCTTAATCTCAGCCGTTGATCTTGTCTAATCTAACGGTTAGCGTTCGTTTGTTTAAAGTACAATGTGTAATTGTGTTAAACTTATACAACGTTCGAACCCCCAATCGTTCAACAAATTATTGGTATTTTCAACCACATTTACTGACATGTTCATGACATGTTCAATGTTTTTCCATACTCTACTTATATATATAATAAAATAAAAACATAATGAAATAGAAAGTGGGTATTAAATTAAACAATATTCATGACCTCCTCTCATCTCTTTTTGCCTCAAAACGTCCATACAATTAGGCAAAGCTGATTTCATTTTAGGCACTAATCAATCATAAAATAATTTACCACACAACTTCTAACCAAGACTCATATTTTTTACCTGCTACCAAATATCCCTTTTACTTTATTGTATTTAGGTCTAAATTCACTTTTCCAATACACTATATAGTTCACACAAATTAAAATCTTTCTACAAATAATAGTAATGACCGTCAATAAGATTAGTTGCCATCTTGTATGAATAATTTAAGAGTGTCTCGCTATTTTTTTTCTCATTCTTTAAATCTTCTTGTGAATTTGTTGGTTTCAAAAAATAATATTTCATCCTTTTGATTTATAGCAAATATGTCTCTCCTCTTTGCACAAGTTTAGAATTGAGATTTAGACATTCATTTGACGTCTAGTCTGAAAATTAGTTGAGGGCTTTTGAACCCCATTCTTTATGTTAATCCTACGTGTTTCTTTATTTTATCATAAGATATCGAGATTTAAATCCAAACCATCGAAAGCTCTTACCATGCCGAGTCAACTCGGCTCCGACTCGACCGTGCTAAAAAATGACAATAAGGGAGGATAACCTAAACAATGGGCTTTAAATTAAAGCTCTCAATCTATTTTGAGTATGTACCTTAGATGAATATAAAAAATAATCTCAATTACATGCACATGTACAAACATTAGGGTGAACATATTAATTTACTACAAATTGAAGATTGAACATTATTAAAACAGTTCAAAAAATTGGGTCACATTCGCAAAAAGTCCAAAGTTGGGGTTTGAATATCAGGAATCTCATGGTCTGTTATAGTTGATAAAGTCCAAGAAAAATTAATACCCGTAATTTTTTTCCCTAAAAAAAGAGAAAGAAATGAGTTTTGAGTCAAATTGTCACGAACTACTTTAGCGACTTGTTATTTTGATTTCCATATAAGGTAATAACAAAATGACTCTTATATATATGGTCCTACCTTCGTGAATTGGCCTCGACTCAACTTCTTGTTCTTGTCGATCTCTAACCATTCGACTCTATAGATTTAGTCAAATTTCTATTTATGGAATGCGCTTTTGCCTCCACATGTTACATTCCTTCCGCCAACTTTTTTTTTTTTTAATCTAATAAAGGTTTTTTGTGTTGATATGATTGCAAATTTGCAATCATGTTTCGATTTTTCATTATTGTGTACTTGATTGTCAATTTGTAATGTTATCATACATTTAGAATCAAAGATTTACGGATGTGGGGCATATGTGCATCGAGAAAGATCATCTTACAAAACTTAAGTTCAATTATTATAAAGTATAATATATTTATTTTTAGGTCCAATTATTAAAATAGCTGATAAGTTGTTATAAGTCATGTATAGTACTCCCCCGTCCACGAAATGAAACTAATATTTCCTTTTTCGTCCGTCCACGAAATGAGTACCCATTTCCCTTTTTGGCAAGTGTACCCCACACATCTCTTTAATTAATACACTCAAAAAGTGGGACCCTTAAACTATTTACACTACACTCTATACATTTCTTAAAACTCGTGCCGTCCACAAATGGGTACTCATTTCGTGGACGGAGGGAGTATTAGTTACACCTTTGGAGAGGGGGGCTGGGGAGTATCTTAGTCAGACCTTAATTATTTGTGTGCAGACCAATGTAATCTTTTATTTCAAAAAAGCAAAAGCCCATAACACAATACATGGGCTTACAAATTACTTGGGACGGCCATTACACTAAAGTAATACTACTAATGATTTGATATTTACTAGGTCATATAGAAATACGTTTTGTTTGAGTGATAATGTCTTATTAATAAAATAAAATAATTTAATTAATTATTTAATTTACATGATTCGATTCGTGATGGATAATTTGAATTTTTTATTTACATGATTCTTTATTTGCTTTGAAGCCACCCGTGAGGTTATCTGAATTTTTTTCAGGCTACTATATCTTTTGTAGCCAAATACAGTTCAGCCATAATTTCGATTATCTAGAGCAGATCCGTTAGTACGGGCCAATTCTACAACCTTAACTAATTAAATATGAAAATGAAAGTGTATTATAATGTTCTTTTTGACAAATTATAAATTAATAATTATATGTCGGATAAATTATAGTTTATGGCTTTTTCTTTTTGGGCCGAGTTACAAAATAGCACGATCGTTGAAAATGAAAATTTACAAAAATAGCATGATCTTTAGGAGCAAGTTACCAATATGGCTGCAACCTACTATATTTTTGGGCTAGATACTTGACGTGGAGCCTCGCATCCGACGTAGATGTTTTGAATTATTTTGTAATGTTGTGGAAATATATTTTTTACTTGAGCATCAAAACAATATTAATTTTGGGACGAGATTCAATGTTTCACAATTTTATGTGCATGTACCACTATGTCCCATGCTTATATTAATTATTTTAAAAATATTTTTCTATAAAATAAATTTATTATAATACTATGAATTATAATTAATTTTTATTTCAAAATTTTTTTTTTTTTAAAAGCATATACCGTCCATATATAACTTTGAATTTATCAACCTATTATTAGCTAATAAAAGTAAAATTAAATGATAAAAAATAATTATATGCAGTAGTTTGATGGAATAAACCCTAGTTAATAATCACAAAATTAAATTAAACATACAAATTAAGTTCAAATTGAAGGAAAAAGTGTAAGAAAATAAACAAAATTGAAAGTGAGACACAAACTAGGACATCAAGTGTGGTACACCGATTCTCATTCCATTAATTAATTTGATGCTCAAAATATGCTTATGATACTATTTTGATGCTGGAAAATTTGTTTAAGTGAAAAGTATAAATTCTCGTAATTTACAAAATAATAATAAAAAAAATCACAATTTAATTAGTCGAACTGGTCAATCCAAAGAAAATTAAATGGAGTATAGCATCATTTAACTGGGCATGTTCTTTTGTTAAATTATGACACATACAAGTAGCTCCAATTATACCAACAGTTATTTTTACAAAAATTGAAATTTATATTCTAATCACTTCACTCATCTTTTATAAAAGTGAATAATAGTAAGATATTAGTATTTCCTTATTTGACTAAAATTTCCTTGTGAGAGAAATGACAAGATTGACGTGTTTAGCTATGGTTTTGGAAAAATAATGTTGGAGAAGCTGAGTATACCGACGAAACAAATCGTCCATAACTTGTGACCCAAAATGCGACTCCATGATTGGTTCCACAACTGCCCTAATCATCTGTGTAACAATTTGGGCCTTGGAAGATACCTCGAAATCATGATGACTCTCCACGGAACCTCCATCCCAACCGATCTCCAAACCCTCTATATAATTCATCACAAACGAGCCTTCTTCTTCTATCACATTTCTTACTTCCTCAGCTGATGCTGCGTAGTATGGAGTATTGAACGAGTCAATTTTCTCTTCTTCTACCACCTCCTATATATTACATATATCCACAAAAACAAACCAACAAAATTTATATCAATTCATAAATACAGCTCAATATTCATATACATAAATTAAACTTGAAGCTTTCTCTCACATATCTTAATTGAAATTTATTCTCTAATCACTCATCTTTTATAGTATGGATTGAAAAGATACAGGTCCAATTTGAAGAAAATAATCCGAAATATTGGGATTGTTGGGATCCATTAATTGAAGAACAACGAGACAAAATTGAGAGAAAGTTGACGCAGAAATAAAGAAAGAATGATACAATAGAGTATGAGGGTTTTTTAGGACAATAACTTAGGTTGATTTGTAAATTAGGACAATAACTTTCAAACTTGTAAAAATAGGACACTAATTAATAAGAGATGCACGCGCAGGACATTTCTCGGCCAATTATTGAATTTTCGGACTTTTCCGCATGGACCAAGCACATGACTACCTATTTGAAGCCGTAAAAATGACGTGTTTGCCACATAATCAACCCCTCCATGTGGGTTGTCATGTGCCTGGTTCGTGCAAAAAAGTCCCAAAATTCAATAATATATTGGCCCATAAATGTCATGCGGGTGCAACGCTTATTAATTAGTGTCCTATTTTTACAAATTCGAAAGTTATTATCCTAATTTCCTAATCAACATAAGTTATTGTCCTAAAAAATCATCTGACTCGATATTATGAAGTGTGAAAGAATTGATAGTATGGGTAACTATTTATAGGAGAAAAAATAAAAAAGGCAAAGTGTTGTTGGAAAGGAAAAAAATAAATAAATATATACATATATATTAAAGGCTTCTGCAATAGCAGTTGGAAAGGAAAGAAAAAAAATTGAAAAATCGGCTAAAAGCAGTTGGAAACTCAAAATTCAAACATTTTTTTTAATTAATGTGCATGTTTTTTCACCAAGCCAGGGAAGCTTACATCAGTCGACTCATAGCAAAGACTGACTCGAGTCAGCCTTATAAACCGACCGATGTGGATGTGATATGTTTGACTATGATGTTTTTTTACAATATATCATATTAATATATATCATGTTTGGTAGAATGCATTAAAATATCTATAAAATATAATATGTTGTTTGGTATGTATTAAGATTATATAAAGTTAATAATAGTTATAATTAAAATTTGTATTACGGATAGGAGGCATACAGAAACCCTCAAATCAGTATAATATTTTTAAGCTTTTAATTTATAAAGGATCGTGTGCTTCGCATTACTTCTTACCAAACAAGATATTAGGGTGTCATAGGTATATTATACACTTTAATCATCCGTACCAAGTCATCATCCAAACTCTTGAATATTATAAAGATTCTCAATAAGTCAATATTACAAAAACTCACAATTTAAGTGTGTGGTTGTTTTTTCATTCTTATAGTTCCGAACTCTGAAATATTAAATATATTTGTGATATACTTTATAATAAAAATTGATTATAGATAATATTTCAGTAATCTTTACTATATTAAAAAGAGAGTTTTCAATTTCAAATTGATTTCAAATCAATTTTAAAATTGAGTGGTCATTTTGTAGTTAGAATAAAATTGAAGGTTTATTTATAAGCTATACATCTTGTTTTTTTTTTTTTCTTTTTCTTGAACTTCTTATTTTTCTATTTTATTTTCTTTTTTAAAACTGTGAAATTCGACTATAATTATAAAATATTTTATATGCATATCAAATTAAAGATCATGACAAGAGCTTTAATTTGATATATGTTATGTAAATAATGGATTTAAAATATAAAAATTATATTTATTTAAAGATTAAAACTTAAGAAAATTCTCTCTGCTCTCTCCTTTTCCTTTTTTTTTGAATAAATCTTTTTTTTTCAATGATCTTTTAACTTATATATATATTTTTTTACAATATCAGTTTTTATTAATATGAATTATTCTTTATTATTTTTATATTAAACTAAAATATATTTATCTTAAATTATAGTATTTTTAATTATATTTAGAATTTTTATATAATAATCAAATTAATATCAATTTTATATATAATAAAGTATAAAAATATTTTTCGTGCGTTGCACGAGTGCAAATACTAGTAAATAATGGTAAAAGAGTGTAATTTTAGGCTGGACTTGGTGATAAAGATTTTGGAAAAAGAAATTAATTGTACCTCTTTGGCCATGGCCATGAGTGCATGGGCTAGTAGCTCCCACTGGTGGGTGCCGACTTCAGCGGAGGCGAGGGGCGAGGCGCGGCCCATAAATGACAGCACCATCGTCCCTCCGGGCACCACCTCCGCCGCCCGCGAGCGCAGAAACACAAACATATCCTTCTCAAACTGGCGGAGGTACGCTTTCACCACACATTCGGGGCTGGTTTTCGATATGTAAATCTTGCCTTTATTGAGATGTTTTCCTGAGTTGTGATCCAGACCCACTGGTACCTGAGAGAGCCAGTGAAGGCTGGAAGAAGAGTGCACAAAATGCAAAGAGTTGATGGGAAAGAGCCTGCCGTAGAAGGAACCCGGCATCGCCGATATGAAGCAGCGGTCGGAGGGAATGCCCTTGTTGTTGTTGAGGTTGTGGTTGAAGTCCGCCAACGACATGAACACGTAGTTGAAGTCGTTGCCGGGGAGATCGTTCAGCGCCACCCTCAGCTCCGGCAGGGGGAGGCCGATCTCGTGACACGTGTCGCGAACATCGTCGATGATCTCGGAGATGGCCATCAAAGTGTTAGGCCCAGAGGAGCACCCCAGATCGGCTATTCCCATGCTCTTTGGGAGACTGTTTTTTACTGCATCGTACACGGCTTTCTCCATCACTGTCTTGCCCAATGATATTATCTGCCTCTGCAAATCATCATCATCATCATCATAATGATATCATTAATTTGACATGCTTATTTTTAATTTGCTTTCTTACTTGAACAGTGCAGTTTTTGGCATAGCTAGCTTCTCCTTCTCCTTTGTTCATGTGAAAAATCTGCATCAATTCTCCCATTTGTAGTAATATTGGTATAGGAATCCTTGAATTCTGTGTGTGTTTTGGAAACAAGGGTTTTTACTTGCTTGAAGGATTGCCCTCAAAGAAAAAAAAAAACTTGAAGGTATCACAAATATCATCAACAGGATAGCTTTACATGTGAATCAGTGGATCACAATGAAATTCAAGAAGATATTGAATCAATGTTTTGAAGCTGACATGTAGAATATGTACGTGTATATTTAGTACGATTATATTTAGTACAATTATGTTAAAACTTTTAAATGTGAAACAATTTGCATTTATTAGAAGAAGCACGAACAAATTAGTGGGCCCCTACTTCAGTATCAATGGCCAACGGGGCTAGGGGTGAGCATCGGTTCGGTTCGGTGCAAAATCGAACCAAAAACTCAAAACCGAACCGATGGTTAAAATTGGAACCGAACCGCACCAATTGGGGGTCCGAAACCAAACCGAAACCGAACCGAAAAAACCATCGGTTTCGGTTCGGTTCACCGAACCGAACAATGCAATTTTTTTTATTTTATTTTTTTCGAAAATACTAATTAAAAATTGTAAAATAATGTAAAATACACAAATTTTAAATGTCAAATCCCCACAACATGAACATGATAAATAATTATATATTATAATTGTGAATTAGGGTTTTAGTTTTAGGTTAAAAAATTAGAAAAATAATTATATATTATAAAATAATTATATATAATAAAATATTCGGTTCGGTTCGGTTTAAAACCGAACCAAAAAATAGAAACCGATACCAAACCGAAAATTTTCAGTTTTTACTTTTCAAAACCGAACCGAAAACCGAACCAATAGAATTGGGACCGAACCGCACCAATCCAGTTCGGTTCGGTTCGGTTTTCAGTGTCGGTTCGGTTTCTGCTCACCCCTAAACGGGGCACAGTTCATAGTCATAGATTTCTAATTCAATAAATCTATGCAGCCACACTGTGGCCACCCACAAACTAGTATAATAAAGAAAATCTTGATTTATTTAATTTATTTTTTTTAATAGAAATAGAATTTAGTTATTTTATTATATTAAAAAAAATTGCAAAAAAATAACTAAATCTTATTTTTATTTTAAAAGATAAGTTAAATAAATTAAATTGTTTTCTTAGGTAAATTGTGGATGGTCACAATGTGGCTGTTTAGCATTACTCTTCCTAATTTCCTAGTCATTTGCCTATATCTACGTGTTAGAGACCACATACTAATTAATGCATGCATGCTAAGTCTAATTAACCTCGAGTAATACGTGTGCGTGTGTTAGATCAAGCGGTAAAGAATTAATGCTTGAGGTCAAAAATTTTGAATTCGAGTTTCCTGTGACGCAGCTTTTAAATTTTTTATTTAATATTATTAATTTATCTATAATAATAATAATAATAACAATAATAATAATAACAATAATAATAATAATAATAATAACCTTGATTAATATGTATACGTGTTCATCAATAGTATATGAGTGATTTGTTTATTAATTTATTTTATTTCCTAAGTCTTTTATTTATTTTTATCTTTTGCTAGTTAGTTCAAAGAGGAGATTTATGTACGTATTCCACGGTTAGGTTTTAATAAAGGAGTTTTGGTAAATAAAATCACGAATTAGTTCAAGATTGCCAATTTTAATATGATGTTTGAAGTGAGACGGATTAAATTATCACTTTTTAATTTTTTGTAATTTCGTCCCCTAACTTTTTTTCGGTCGCCGGAGTGCTGAATTGGAGCTACGTGAATTAATAAAGACGAAGTCGTTTTGTGAGGTCTAAATGACGTTGTTTCGTACAATTTCAATTAAAATTTTCCTCAAATTATAAAGGGATTGTATCCTGTATCTGCACCTTAATTTTCCAATTTTCAACAATTTTATTTCAAACAACGTCGTAATATGAGTATTATGTGACGAACTAATCCACGTAAACTCCAACTCAATCATCCGGTGATCGAAAAAATGGGGGAATGAAATTGCAAAAAATATATATATAGTTATTTAATTCATCACACTTCAAAAATCACGTCAAAATTGTAATATCGAATTAGTTCGTGATTTTATTTGCCAAAACTCCTTTAATAAATAAAAAGGTTAGTGTTTAATTTTCTTTCTCATGTATTTTTCTAGTATTCTATGGAAAAAAAATATCACTTTTATCTACGTTCTTTTGATATTTTGTGAATTTTAATCAATAAATCAGACGCTTCTTTATATTAATAATTTAATACGCATGTCTGATAATAAGGCTTGTATTAAAGGAAAAGAAAAAGAGTACAAAACATCCAAAAAAGCGCAAAAGAGAGTAAACAAAAAACCGAGCCTCATTAAAACCTTCTAAGAAGAAGAGACCTTAGAAGGAAAAAGAGTACTCGTGAAAGACTCACATCCGGTTCAGGAGCGGGAAGAGACAACTTCAGGAGTTCCGGCCTAACCATCACCCCTAAGAAGCTCGGCTCAAGAAAACCGGAAGAAGAAGAACCAAGAAAGAAAACAGGAGACCAACAACAAAAGAAAACAACCCAACCAAAGCCCAAGGGAACCAACGAACCTGCTTATATAACCATACGGATATGACTATGCGTCGACATATCCCTTGCAACCGCAATCCGAATCTCCTCAATCGCAAAAGGCCACCAGCCTTCCTGCCGATCATCATTGGCCATAATATCTGCCGGTTGATTACCCTCACGGTAAATATGCGAGACCATCAAAGAAAAATCCCGAAGCAGGCGAAGAGTATGCTGCCAAAACGCCCTAAATCTCCAGGGAACATCACTCGAGCGAGAGTACAAAAGGTGAACCACATACATAGAGTCAGCCTCAACCCACAAATGCCGCCAGCCTCGGGTATGAGCAATGTGAATAGCATAGATCACAGCCAACAATTCCGCCTCGAAAGCAAAGCCTTTGCCGCCTTTAAAATGAAAACAACCTCGGACATGAGACCACTTGTCTCGAAAAACCCCACCCGCAGCAATAACTCCAGGAGCTCCCGCCGCCGAGCCATCTGTATTAACTTTAATCCATTGACCAACGGGAGGCCACCAGTGAACCTCCACCATAGAGGGGGGAGGAGCAGCACGGCTCCTCACCCCAATCGCACGAGTGATCGAATAGTCAGCCCAAGAATTAGAAATATTACCCAACTTCCGGAAAACCCCATCAATCTCCATAAAGTAAGCCTTGACAAAGGCCAAAACCGCACGTCTATCAAAGCACAAATCCTCAAAAATAAGCGCATTGCGTCCCGACCAGATACGCCACATCAGAGTGATAATTCCCGCCTTCCAAAAAGAACCAATTTGGGAACTCCAAGAGAGATTCCAAGCCAGAACTAAGAAGGAATGAATATCCATGCACCCCAAGAGATTCTCTTTACCAAACCAACCTAAAAAATCAGTCCAAAGAGGGCGAACACACGAGCACTCCCAAAGCACATGCGAAATCGTCTCACTATCTCGGAGACACAAAGAACAAGCATTGGGCGCAATTAAACCTTGCCGGATCAGAACATCAATAGTAGGCATGTCATTTACACATATTTCTTAATTATAAGATTTCGCCTGAATTTATTTGTACTATGCTTTATATCTGAATATACACACCATTATATATGGTTGTTGTCAGTAGATAACTCGTATGCATTGATTTTTTTGCCTAATATTTACACTTCACGTACCATTTATTAGGTATTGTAAAGTGGTCCCCAATTATTTGTTACACTCGATTGCGAATACAGAAAAATTATCTCGTATGTATGAGTAGTATTTTCTAATTTTTCTCCAAAAATATACTACTTTTTTAATGATAGCGTTGGTTGATGAATGATGAGGACTTTTTTTGTACAGCGGATTTACACAAAACTCAGATAAATTTGAAGATTCTATAAGAAGGCTTCAAAGGATAATTGGTGGCCCCTCTTCAATGTGTCGGGTGAGTAATAACTAGTGCATGCCGCCACACAAATGCGCATTACTATAATTGTTAGTGTCGGGTGAGTAATAACTAATTAATGTATGAGAGGATACAGAACCGATCACCTACCCACCCACCGTGGGCATGCATAATGTGCCCACCATGATGTGACAATTGTAATTATAGTAAGATAATTTTAATTAGAGTAAGATTTATTAGTTATCTTTCCTAATTAAAATTGTCACATCAATGGTGGGCACGTTATGCTTGCCCACGGTGGGTAGGTGATCGGTTCTGTGAGATATACATTAGTTATAAATGTTTGCGTTGCTTTATTTCTTAATTCAAGATAAGATTGGATCATCGTCTAGTAAATATCAGCTAGTTTCAGGTAATTTGGATAAACACACGTTGAGTTAGTCGACTTTGTTCAAATTATTTATCTTATTGTATGCGAGGAAATCTCTCTCTCTCTCTCTCTATTCTACGTGACGTCATATAATCATTTCATTTTAATTTTCCTCAATTCTCATTCATTCTTATTTTTTGCTAAATTTTTAATCAATTTTCATATCTAAAACCCATTAAATATCTAAAAATCATTATATAAATCTTGCACCAAAATAAATCATATCCTACGCGGCGTCATATAATCACTTCATTCTAATTTTTCTCAATTCTCATTCATTTTTTTTAAATTAATCAATTTTCATATCTAAAAACCATTAAATATCCAAAAATCATCATATTAATATTTCATAAATCTTGGACGAGTAAATATTGGAAACCTTTTCTAAATTCTGGCTTTGACTTTTTAATCAATCTATTTATCTTAAATCCCACATCTAAATTTTAACAAAATTCACCAATTATAGTCATGTATTTATTAGGATCAGTAAATTCACCAACAATTAATTAAATTTGACTAATGAATTAGTTGGTCAAAAAATTAGTTATACTTTTTATTGCAAAATTTAATTCGGCTAATATTTATTTCCCCAACAAGTTTTGCCATAGAAAAGCATTTTTCATGTTCCTTCGTCAAATAAGAAAATGTATCAACCTAAGATGTTATTGAATCACGTCAGATGCACGTTTACAATGATTTTAGAAAGGTGAACGAAGACTTGAAAGACAATTATAAGAAAGCATGCTACACAATGGGTTTCCTAGAAGATGACAAAGAGCGTATTTTATCCATTTTAGTTTTTTGTAATATTTACTTTGTAATGTCAAAATTTTATTGAGATGAATAATCAATTATTGTAACAATTTATATTTCATTATTTAAATATTTATAAATTTGAACGACTTCAGGTAGTAAGCGGGTATCAATCACTACACGATTTTGGGAATACGACAAGCAATAAAATTATTTTTTAATCAGATATGAGATGAGTACGAGTATATAAATTCTATAATTTCCTAATTTATGAAATTGGATGACACAAGTTTTAAGAAAAATGTTTAGTTGATAGTGTGTTGAGTAGAGAAAGGTACCGATCGCTTTTGAATTGTGGAGTTATTAATTGTAGAGAAATGTACCGATCACTATTATTATTTATACTAGATATTATTATTGTTTACTTTGTAATGTTTTGATTTTCAATAAGACACATAATCAATTATCGTAACAACTTATATTTGACTTTTTGGATATTTATAGACTTAAACGAGTTTGAGAAAAAATAGCGGATATTACTATACGTGTTTTGAAGATAACTGATAGTAAAAACATTCATGAATTGGGTTTGCGACATGACTGATATATAAATTCTAAAAAGATTTCGTATAATGTATAATTTCTACATTTATTAAAAATTAATTTTTAATATTTTATAATTTATGCTATTTATTATAAATGTATACTTTGTAATGTCCAGAAACAGACATACTGATTGTAAGCTTTTATTGAGTTAGATAATCAATAACTATAACAATTTATACTCCCTACGTCCCACGAAACATGACCCAATTTCCTTTTTGGTTTGTCCTGCAAAGCTTGACATGTTTCTAAAAATGGCAAAAAATTTACCATTTATTCACTTTTTCACTTTTTTACCTACCACATTTAACACACAAAATACCAATTTCTTAATTCTCATGCCAAAAAGAACTGGATCATGCTTCATGGGACGGAGGAAGTATTATTTATTTAGATATTTTATAAAATTTAAATGTGTTCAGATAATTAACGGATATTATTATATATGTTTGGAAAGAGAGTTACTCTTTTTCATATGTTTGTCAGTTTGGACGGGCAAATAATTAAAATTATTTTTAAATCGGGTTTGGCACATGTAAAAATATATAAGTTTTAAACAATTGCATAAATTGGATAGTTTTTATTATTCATACTATTTATTGTTAACACACACATATAGATGTTCAGGGATCCACATTTATTTTTTGCGGAAGACTTCATTAATTGTAGAATCTAGGGTTAAGTATCAGATTGCCCCCTATCGATGGTGTTCCTATGGCTTTTAGCCCCTAAAGTCAGGGGGGAAAGCTGCCCACTATCTTAACGTGACTTTTTGGCACCAATTTCCCCCCAGCCTTTCGACGGAGGCAGCTCTCCCCCCTGACTTTAGGGGGCTAAACGCGAGGGGGACCCCTACGATAGGGGGGAAATTGGTGCCAAAAATTCACGTTGAGGTAGTGGGCAGCTCTCCCCTCTAACTTTAGGGGGCTAAAAGCCATAGGGACGCCATCGATAGGGGGCAATTTGATACTTAACCCTAGAATCTATAAAAAATTATCTACATACGTGAAGGTAAGTCTGGAGAACTTAACTCGGTGTATTGGGAATGGGAGAGATACGAAATTCTGGGTCGATAGGTGGATGGGAGAGAAGCCGACTAGTTTGGTCTTCCCGAGGCTTTTCTCTCTGTGTGTCAATAAAAATGCTTCCATTGAGGAGTCAGGGAGGTGGGCGGGAGGAACGTGGGTCTGGGAGTTTCAATGGAGGAGGGAGTTGTTTGAGTGGGAGAAGGAAATGGCTAACGCCTTAACTGTTTTTATTTCCGAATGTGTTCCAAATGCAGGTAAGAAGGATGAGTGGAGGTGGAAGAGATCCAAGGATGGAAGGTTTTCAACTAAATCTGCTTTTGAGACTTTTATGGAGTCTCGAAACGTGCCGCCTTCAGATCCTGAGTCAAATACTCTGCTTGCAAAAGTTTGGGATGCTCCGACTCCACACAAGGTGCAAGTGACAGCCTGGAGATGCTTAAGAAATCGGCTGGCGACTTGTGATAATCTTGTTAAAAGGAAGGTGGGGTTGGAGGAGGGAGAGGAATGGTGTAACGGATGCATTTGGAGAACTGAGACGGCGGACCACCTGTTTCTCCTTTGTCCGAAAGCTCAGCAGGTGTGGGATGCTCTTGAGAGGTGGATGGTGTATAGCTCGGCGAGTCCGAGCACTATTACTCAGCATTTTACTCTTTTCATCAATCGTGGAAGAGGGAAAAGAACTGAAAATCTCCTCAAAGCCTTATGGATGTGCACAATTTGGCTTTTGTGGAAACGAAGGAACGAAAGTCGTTTTGAAGGGAAAGTTTGGGAGGTGCAAAACCTGATTGCGGAGATTAAAGGTAGAGTGTGGAGTTGGCTTGTCATTTTCAATGGACTTGATACGGATGTTAGTTTCCAAGTGTGGTGCTCTAGGGAGTTCTCACTTTCTTCTTATTTCAATTTGTAGGTACCTCTGGTACCTTCGACGTTTTTTCAATAAATTCTCCTTTCTTGACCAAAAAAAAAAAAGATTATCAACAAGACTTACATTTTTGAAATGAAGAATTTCTAACTATTATGATAAAAAAAAAAGGAAGGAAATCTGTAAATTTAATAATAAGTGATTTGAACTCGAGAGTTGGGATCGTATATCTTTTATTTATGTGTTTCATATAAGGATATAAATGGAAGAAGTAGGAACTAGTTGTGTTATTCTTATAATCTAGGAGTATAATTTTCTTAAGCATTTTTCAGAGATAATAAAATAAAATATTTTTTTTTCTGTACAACTCAAAGTGAAAAAACAACTCCCGATCAATTTGTGTTGTGTGTGTTCTATGGGGCAAAATGACAAAATTTAATAATTTATCACTATAACTAGACTTATATTATTGTTATTACTATTATTGAAGATTAAGGATTTTTTGTTTTGACATTTCTGCAGAACGCGCTAACTTTCAACCAATAAATTAACAATAATTCTAATTTCATATACGATGTGACATTTAATAATTCTACGGCGGCAGCAACTGAGCTAATGTCGTAGTTCATGGACCAGTATATAACTAAATATGTGGTCAATATTTTTTTTTTTTTTTTGAGACGGAAAATATGGTCACCAAATTAAGTTTGAGGTTGCTTGTCCCATAAATTCATGTCTGACACAGACCTCACCTCGTCATCGACAACACTTGATCTATTCAGGATTTCAACGTGTTTCTTTTTCTTTCAAAATTTGTGAGGCGTAGAAGGGCTAAGCTTCTTACAAAATTTCTACCACAAACATATGGTTTAAATTATTTTCAAGTTGTTGGATATTTACCTAGCTAGACTAATTGAATAGCTTGCATAATTTAATATCTGTGATTTTTTTCCCTAAAGTTAACTTAATGATGATACTTTATTTTAACAATCTACATGCTCGTGCACACTGATAAAAGTATTACTGAACACTCATATTTATACTATATACGCGAGATACAAAATGCAGTGCAAGAATTCAGAAGGTATGTCTTTGTAAAAAGAAGTAAAGAATGATTCGAAAAATTATCATCATTATGTTTTAATCATTTTAATTGCGACCAAAAGTGGAACACTTCTATCTTTCCTCATAAAACTCCATTCAAGTTTAGAACCAGAATATCAATATCAGAAAATTTAACCTTTTAATTCAAAAAACATCATATGAGAAAATGTAAAAAAAAAAAAAAAAAAGCTACCATGAATTACATAACTGGAGCACAGAACATGCATATCATGTGACAATTGCCACAAATTGGTATAAAACACGCTTATAATGTTTAGTTGCTACTTTTTGCAGTTATTTTCTTCCCCAATAGGGGTGTTTATTTCGGAGCTATTATTGAAGTGAAACAGTCCGTTTTGTCTTGCAAAAATACTGCAAGATCTTCGTAATTTGAAAGTGTAGCCGAATGTGTTGTTTTTTAGTTTCAATCTGATTTGCAATATATACTATCACAGAGAAGATGAATTTCATCAATAATGAGGAGTTTCACAAGTTGTGTATACATACGTATAAGTCGATCACCTCATTTTCTGGTACTCATGGTCCGAGTCTGGTCTCCACATCATATTGCTCCACTCCATTAGAAAAGTAGCCGACAACCTCAGCCCACTAATAACTAGGGCTGGATAAAAATTTAAAATGGGGGCTATGGGGTAATTTAGTACAATTACAATTATTTTTATTATTTTTCGGGCTATAATGAGAAAATTAGAGGCTGTGTTTAAAATTACCCTTACTTTAGCCCTCCTTTTTTTTATTCAAACCAATTTTTTGATTTAAATTGACATCCAATATTATCAAATTGAAAGATAAATAACCATAAGCGGAAAACTAAACTAATTAAACTAGTAAATTAAAAGCTTATTTTTAATATGGGACTCAAAACTAAACTAAACTAGTGTATAAATTTAAAAACTTATTTTCAATATAGGACTCGAAACTAAACTTGTATAAATTTAAAAAAATATTTTTCATATGGGACTTGAAATTGTGTCGTTGTGACGATCCTAGTTGGGAAGAAATGAACCGGTCTTGGAGAACATACTTTTGTTTTGTACAAGGATGACTTGGTTTGTAGGATCAGAATCGATTATGTGGTGGGTGGCATGAGGATTTTGCTACTCTTTGTTTTTCGCAAAATTTTATCCTTTATGGGAGTTTTAGTTACTCACATAAGGTTTTAACGAGGACATGGAGTGTCCAAATTCTTGTCTTTAGGGTTCCCCACATCCCTTAAGCTCTAAATTGGACTACTTTTCTTTTTAGATAAATTATATAAGTAAATAAATAAATTTAAATATTTTATGATCACGATGGATTCAAATTCAAAATTTTAGTTCTTGCACTACAAGAAAACTGGTCGGACACAATTGGTCATTAACCATCTACTGCTAGGTCAATATACACACACAATTGGAGTATTTTTTAAGATATGCTTTAGAGGGTTGTGGCTTATTTCAAAGAGTTTATAAGCTTTAACAAAAATTGTGTTATAAAGATAAAATTATTGTTAGAGAAAGAAAATTAAAGAAAAATTGACTTAAAAATGTATATGATGAAAATAACAAACCATGGTTAAATAATATATGTAAAATAATTATTGCATATAAAATTATGAAAAATAAGGCAGATGAACTTAGAGCATCCTTACTCAACGGAGTAGGAGACCACTTATGAGTAAGCAACCCCTATATTGGGGAGACTCATCCACTTACTCATATCCATTAGTTTTGATTTTTGTATTTTTCATTTATTTTAAATTGCACAAACTTAAATAACACAATTACTTCAAGGGTGTATGATGACCCTTGGCCTCCGCCGCCAGCGCCTTTTCGGCCGTTGGGGACTCATCCCCTAAGTTGAATCTCGATAAATAGGGATGGTAGTCGCCGATAAGATCAGGGGTCCAATTTGGGGAGTAGTAGTCGGGATTATTCGAATCCATTTTGGTGGAGGAAATTGAAAGAGTTTGAGAGATAGAGGGTGAAGAGAATTGAGTTTTGGGTGTATGATTTTGGAGGAGTAGGGTTTAAAAAGAAGAAATTTATTTTTAAAAAATTCAGAGATAACCGTTGAAAATTAAAATTAAAATTAAAATTAAAATTCACCAACAATCATATAGTCGTTTTGAAGGAATGAAAAAAAAAGAAAAAAAAATTTGGAAACGATCGAGCCTTACTCATAAGTTCGAGTAAGCCTCGAGTAAGGCGAGGCCCACATTGGCTTACTCAACGAAGGGGCTTACTCAAGTAAGCTTTTATGGAGCTTATAAGCTTTTAAAGCTTATTTTTACAGTTTGCAAGCTGTTTGAGAGCTTATTTCTTCAAATACTTTAAAGAGAATATGCATTTATATTAACCATATTGAACAATGAAACTCAATTTTCGACCACCTATCTGAAAAAAAAAAAATTGACCATTTTTCATAATTTTGATCCAAAATACCCTTGACCCCGCCCAACTCGTACACGTGATTCTCCCCCTCCCCCCCCCACTTTCTATTGACACAAATGAGCATAATTGTGCCAAATGTATGTACCTAATGAATGACATATAATTGACATGAATTGACCTATTTGTACCAACTGTACATCATTCAATCTTCAGTCACAATATTTGACACGAATTTACCCCGTTGGGAAATAGAAGAAATATCCTATCCTAGTTTTGATGATCTCAAAACCCTTAGTTTTCTCTTCTCCTAGACCAACCTTTGTATTTGAACTCAACTGTTAGAGTTCAACATTTTAGCTAGACTGAAGGTTAAAGGTAACTGGAGTTTCTCCATGTTGAAGACCGAAGAAACTGAAGATTGAAGACTTAGAAGATCAAAGCTCGACTGAATATAGAACAACTGAAGGAAGACACTGATGATACGAACGACATCGTGAACTGAGACGTTCAGTTAAATTGGAAGACAATTTAACTGAAGACAACGACTGCTTAAGCAAAGGACAAAATCTCTAACTGATTCTTCAGTTAAACTTAAAGTCTCACGTGCAAACACATGTAAACAATGGAGCTTCGACTTGAGTACTTCAGTCAACATTCCTCATTAGACTGAAACGCTGGCAACCGCATTAAATGCTCCTGCAACAGCATTAAATGCACCAGATATGAAGATCGTCATTTTCAGTGCACCAACTTTCATTTTTCGTGCTAAAGTTCCGAATCACCCTGCTCCAAGGACTAAAATGATTCAAACCTTCAACCAATCAGGAGCTAAGAAGATTGAAGCCTCAGCCCAAAGCACGGAACATCTCACAACGGCTGAAATCCTGAAGACCATCTCTCCAATGGATATATTCAGGACTTCACCTATAAATAGAGCTCGAGGAACGCCTTCAATCTTCACCAATTCAAAGACTTATGCTGAAGCTCTGTCAAAATTACAAGCCATCCTTAACTTAGATAAAACTTCGAATCGAAGAAGAGAGTACTCAAACGTTGTAAAATCAGTTTTACTGATTACCTAAACTCTCTTAGAAATCTAGGCAACCCCTGTTTTATCCTAAGCCTAAAATCGATTACTTGAGAGCCTGTTCTCAGTAATCATTAGTTGGAGATTTCGAACTCCTTTTCAACCGAGCGAAAAGAGTGTTTGAGTAGAGAGGAGTTCAGACCAGTGTTCTAACTCCAGAGATCTTAGCCAAGCGCTACAAAGGCATTTGTATGTCTTAGCGTGCTAAGAGCGAGTGAGAAATCCAACCCAGTGTGTTGGTATTGAAAATTTAATTTTCAGTTGTAATGTTTGTTGTGCACCCGTAAACATTAGCCCATAGTGTTTGTCAGACTAATCATCTGGCCGTGGACGTGGGAATTTATTTTCCAAACCACATAAAAATTCTTGTGTTCTTTATCTGCTTTCAGTTATTCCTTATCTATGTTAAACTTGTTTTATAACTGAACTGGCTTAACTGAAAAATGTAACTAAGGATTTTATTAAGTGACAATCTGTCTAAAGGCTATTTGAATTAAGTTTAAATTTCCACTGCTGAGTTATTAGTCTAATTGATCAATTACTTGATAGTTAGTAGATTCGTAACTCTACTCTATTTTACAAACTCTAGACGGAAGCCTTACGTGGATATCAGTTAAAGTTATGCGCTTGACTATCTTTCTAAAGGCTATTTGAATTAAGTTTAAAGGCTATTTGAATTAAGTTTAAATTTCCACTGCTGAGTTATTAGTCTAATTGATCAATCACTTGATAGTCAGTAGATTCGTAACTCTACTCTATTTTACAAACTCTAGACGGAAGCCTTACGTGGATATCAGTTAAAGTTATGCGCTTGACTGAAATCAAAATACTGAAGTCTTCTCAGTATCAGTCTACACCCACTTTCCAACTAAAGTTTTGGTTTGTGTGTTTTGGATTCAAAAATAGCCTACAGATGTATTCTCCCTCCCCCATACACCGTTCAGTCAACCCTTCGGGACCCAACATACCCATTTCTACCAACTGTACTTAAGGGTGAGCAAAAATTGAACCGGACCAAAAAAACTGACCGAACCGACTATTTTTGGTTCGGTTCGGTTCGGTTTGTACCAAAAACGGTCGGTTTTCGGTTCGATTTTAATAATTCAAAATTGACAATCTTTCGGTTCGATTTTGGTTTTCCTACTGAGAGTCGGTCGGAAATCGAACTGAACCGATATATATATATATATATATATATATATATATATATATATATATATATAATAAAATTAAATAGAAATCGAAAATTTTGAATTAAAATCTTAAAATTCCCTATGCTAACACCTAACCCACAACAACAAACCCTAAATCCTCTCTACCCACCCACCGCCCCACCCACAGGTAGGGATGGCAGTGGATTTTGGACCCGGCTCAAATTCGTGGATCCAGATCCGTTTTTCAGGGTTTGGATTTCATTTTTTTGGACCCAATAGATTTGGATCTCAATTTTTAAAACGGATTTGGATTTGGATCTTGAAATTTTAGATCCGACCTGTGGATCCGTTTTATTTAATATATATTATATTTTATATTTATTTTATTAATAATATTAAATATATTAAAAATTAAAAACAATACATTATGGAGACTTTTTTTTTTCTTACAAAATGTAATTTGGATGACTTTTTATCATTGACTTGAACATTGAGATTTGTTTATTTTGGATTTTTAGTGACTTATTTTTCTATGTTGAGACTTTGTATTGTATGAATATGTTTGTATAATATTTTTTATGCTGAAAACTAGATGTTGTTGATTTTGTGACTTTTTTTTAAATTTAATTAAAAACAGTAGATCCATGGATCTGGACCTATGGACCCGCGGATCTGACGGATCTGGATCTGGATCCAAATTTTCAGATCCGTTGGATCTGGATCCCATAAATTAAAATGGATCTAGATCTGGTATTAATGAAATCCGGTCCAGATTCGGCTCGTTGCCATCCTTACCCATAGACCGTAGCCACCTCCGGCGCGACCACCACACTGCCGTGACGTCGCCAACAGCAGCATCCGGACGACTCCAGTAGCAACCAAGACGCCGCGTGCAGCAACAGGCAGTAGGAGGCAGCCCGCGACACCGCGTCCCCAACTCGGCGACTCATTCCTGCTCCACAGCCCACCACCTTCCCTGCTCTCCCACGGGCGCCTCCAGTAGACCGACGTCCAGCAGTAACAACATTCCTAATTTCTTTATGCGATTAATTCTTCTATGAATCTGAACCTGCTTTGGTTCTTGAACTTTATTTATATTCTATTATCTCCTATAACTTCTTGCTTCACTTTCCTTCTTCAATTAATTCCTCAATGGATATGCTTTGATTAATTCCTTATTGCTGGAACTAATGTATAATGTATTAATTCATCTATGGATCTGCTTTGATTAATTCAATCTTGCTGGAATTAATTCCTCAAGCGGTTCGGTTTGGTAACCAACCGAAATCGATCGGTTTTCACTGGTTCGATTTTAGTCGGTTTTATAGGTTTAGGTCGGTTGGTTCGGTTCCAAAGATAACACTCTCGGTTCGGTTTCAGTTTGGGTAAATTGGATCGGTTCGGTTCGATTTTGAGCCGATGCATAGCCCCAACTGTACTATCATAATTCGTGCACCTCAATCCGAATCGAAGCTCAACCCGCGCGCAAACTCAATCCCGATCGTTCTAGTTAAGGGTAAAATAGTCATAAAATGTAAAAAATGGCCAAAATTTGTAGTATTTTTTTAGATGCGAGGATAAATATTGAGTTTCATTGTTCAATATGACTATCTCAAAAGTTGACTAAATTTTAAATTTGTGTGCAAAATGAAAATTTGATGAAAATTCAGTAATTTATATGAAAGAAAAATTATAAATTTACTTTTATTCGATTTTAGTAAAAATTGTAACAAAAACTGAAGTGCTCACCCCTATAAAATTATACAATAGGAACATATTTGATTATAACATTATAATTATCCTTAAAGTCGATAAAGCGCTATTACATATAATAAACTAGTAATGCAATTTTATAAATAAATAAAATTTAAAGATGAGACGACGATAAATTGGAAGTGAGAAGATGAGACATGAGATATAAGATGAGACAGTAATGTGAAATGTTGAACAAGTGTAGAGTGGGCGTGGGCATGCACGACCAGTGTATGTGTATTGTGGAGTATTGCATTCCAAAACTGAAACCGAAATGAAAATACTAAACGCAACAAAATGGGCCGCACCCGCACCCGCACCCGGGTCTCAGCTCCAATTAAACAGCCAGCTCCGTACCTCTCTCCCTCGCTAAACCCCTAACAAATTCCCACCTACACTCCGCCAATACACGTCCTAAGCCTTAACTTTACTCGATTCGCTCACTGGAGTAGGTCGCCCACGCTGACGGACAACGATACTCTCACCGTAGGTTTGGTATTCAGTTACTTGTCATGTTCTCTTTCTTCTTCTTTCAGCATTGTATTGGTTTCCCCGTCCAAGTTTAATAATCGAGGACTAATCTCATCAGCTGACTGGATTTCTTTGCGATTTTTTTTAATCCAAATGTGAAAATTGTTTAACTTTGATAGTCACGCTCGATCTAAGTGGTAGACTTGGAAGCGGCTAGCTCCGGAAATGTTCCTCTTTACTTCTGAACGCGTAATTCGTTTTGCTCTTATTCTGCTTTGATCCGATTGTGCCTTTGCCAGAGCCTTCCAGCTTGTTTTTCACGCATTTCTGAACTTTCTTATGCATAATCTTATTACTCCATTTCTTTTTGGTTGGGGTGCATGATCAAACCGTACATCTGGTGAATCTTTATTGTGGTGGGTTTTAGTTTAATAAATGTTGAAACTTTATATCTGATGTAGGTAGATTCCTGAATAAAGAGAAGAGAGTATTTCTTAAATAAATTTTCAAAGTTAGTACCAGCCAGTAAAGAATAACATTCGAGCAATAAGTGGAATCATAGATTCACTGAGTCGAGTATTTAGGTTATGCAGAACACGGACTTCATTGGGTAGTCCTTTCATATAGACGAGCATGCAAGATATGTACTCTCATATTGAAAAAACTTAACTTGGCTTACATTTTTGGCATGTCGTTGATTTTCTTTTGGCAATTAGATTTTCTAGGTTGGCTTTGGTATTGCTTAAAATACTATTACTAGTGTAAGGCTTTACTTTTCTGCGCTTGCAAATTCTATACTCGAAAATCATGCTAATTGATTGAAACATAATGCATGGTATTTCTGTTCACTAATTCACTTGTTTGGTTTCCATGTTTGGAAATGGACTGAATAAATAGAAGTAAGTTAAGTATTAAAATGAATAGTAATGAATAGTTACTGTATCGTTAAGATTAATTATCTCAGTGGTGAGGTGACGTTGTTTTTTAGAGAGGAATAATGAAATAAGAGAGGGCTTTGGTATATCCCGGGCCCTCTTGATTAATAAGCTGGGGTATCAATTGCATAGATAACACAACTTATATTTCTTCTAGTGAGCTCCTATGCGGATTTGACTAATCTGTACAGTGATGAGTGACCTCTTTGTGTGTGAATTGGAACAGGAAAGAAGTGCTTTTTATTTTGTATGAAGTGGATGGCTGCAATTTTGCAAGCCAAAGATGCGGAGGAATGGACTTACAGAGGAGAAGGAGCTGTGAACCTAGTTCTTGCTTACTGTGGAAGCTCTCCTCATTTTGTACAGTTCTATTTCTATTTCTTTTCTGTTACAACTGTTCTATATCTTCTAAAGTAGATTGCTAGATCTGATATTTTTCTTTTTGGCAACCAGAAAAATGTAAGTAAACAATATGAGGACAATTTTCGAATCCTTTTCCTGTTATCTTATTCCAAACCTGAAGCCTAGAGGCTTGTTTTTCTGAGATTCGACCTCTTGATATTGAAATTCATCTCCAGCTTATTGATTTTGGTTGTTTTTATTTCAACTTTTTAAGTCTAGTTGAGGGGAGAAATGGAATTAAACTCTATCTTGCGCCCTTAATAATAGATTTCATCTGTGCAAAGAATTAAGATGTTTTTGGTGTAAATTCATTGTTCACTAGTTAAAAAGAAAAATGATGAAGTCACTATAAATGCATTTCTAGCTTTTACATGTCTTGAAAGTTGGTCCTCAACTTAGGCTTGCTGGAAGTTCCCTTCATTAAAAACTACGGTGCATCATCATTCTTTGTAATGGATGAAATAATGTAATGTAAACGGACTTTTGTTTGGAGTAATTTAAAGGATTGATATTGGACTTTTGTGCATGAAAGAGGTTATATGATATTTTTTAAGAATCAAAAGGGTAAATCTCTTGTTTGATAAAAGGACTCACTAATCTAGTCTTTTCAAGAGTAGAAGACCTTAAGAAGAAGGATTTCAGCAAGGAAATACTCAATCCTGTATAAGATGTAAAGGAAGATCTTGAATGCATCCATAGATGGAATCATGGTACTAGTAGATGCTACATTCTATACATATGCCTCAATGCATTTACTTTTCTCTCATGCATCTAGGTTGGAAAGGTTTTAAGGATACCAAAAGTTTCAAATGATGGACCTGAATGTGAGAATGGCCATTCAGCTCTGGTCAACCATGAATCCCTCTTGTGGGGAAAATTTGAAGGCATAGTTTCAGCACCTACAAAGGAAATTGCGGAGCAGGTGTATGTGCAGAAAGTAATGTTCCCACTGTTGGGATCTGAGCATGTTGACGCAGGGGTAAGATATTCTCCTAGAAAAGTTTGGAAAAGAGCATTGTCCTTTTCCCCTTTCAATTATAAGATCATGATCTATGATTGTACTTACTCAAGAATCTTAGTAGTTTTCAATAATAACATCTCTGTGCTTGTTATGCTTGCTAGCTTTTTTGCCCAACATTAGTGTGTCAATACATGTATCTCAGTTTACAATTCTATATTTTTTTAATGTTCTAACAAAATGTTAATGATTAGCTCATGTGTTCTTACCTCTTTTAATTGGATGTATTATAATGGTTTCATGAATAATCCTTCGATTCTGGGCCATAACGGATGTACACTAATAAAATTCAATATTTAGTTATTTCAACGAAGCACACATTGAAGATTTAATGAGTCAGTGACTTGGCTTAATATGGAGAAGTTCATTTCATAGACTCAGATCTTTGTTTCTAGTGTGTAACTGAAATTCTGAAACTTTGGAATTTATATGCATCTTGCTACAGATCCATGTTCTTGTGTCAAGAGAATTTTTGGTGGCAGTTGACAACAAGGTTCTTTGTCAGCGTCCATCATGGCGTGTTGATGCTGCCAGAGTCAACCCCCTTTGTGACTCAGTTCTTCTAATTGCTGATCATTCATTGTTTCCTCATGGTATGAGATGCATCTTAAGTTTGTTTGGATAGATAAAGTCTTTTCTTGTGTTTTTCTGATCAAAGATGACATATTGAATGTGTATTTCAGTTTATGCTTGCTCGAGCTTCTTCAGTGCATATCTTCTTTGTATTGTTGCAGTTGCTACAATTTTTCTTCATGTTGAATTGTTCTCTGGGTGTTGAGTTATGAATTTCTAATGGCAGCATGTAGTGGGTCAAATTAGTGCAGATGTGGATACATTGTTGCGTCACAAAATTTTAAGTGCGATCTACTAGTTTTATCTATGTAAGCATGGCCAATTGTATCCCAGTAACCACCATATATCTATCAAATACCATTATTAATTTTTTAATGACTGTCAACAACTGAGATTAATAATGATGTACTTTCAAGTTTCATGTGAGTATGAATTCCTAATCGTTGGACAACAACATGTTGATCACGGTCTTTCTTACAGTTTCAGGTTCTCCAAAAGAGGATTTCTGTGTGTCTGTTGAGATAAAGGTGCTTCCCTTGTGCCTTTTTCCTACATATGTGCATTATATGTTCCTATATATGTTCATTGTATCTCTACTAGTAGATCCTTAACAATTTTTGTAGGAGTTTATAACTTTTTTTCACTTTTTCTCTTATTTTGCAAAAGCAGCCCAAAGGCGGATTTCTTCCTACTTCAGAATTTATAGCTGAGGGAAATGCAGTCAAAAAGAGAATTACTCGATTTAAGATGCACCAAGCTCTAAAATTGCATCAAGGAAAGGTAATGCCTAAACACCTGACCTTATTCATATCCTGGAAATAAATTTTTATTATTGATGTCTTGTTGCAGCATATCAACTCTAGCAATGAAGTGCTAACTTTTACATACATAAGTGTTTCTTCGAGCATAACTGATGGAGATTCCTCATGTGCAGATATCTCAAATAAGTAAATATGATCCTCTAGATTTGTTTTCTGGATCCAAGGACAGAATACGAAGAGCAATTAAAGCCCTCTTTCTTACACCTCAGAATAATTTTCGGGTTTTCTTAAATGGTTCACTTATTTTTGGAGGCATGGGTGGCGCTGCTGACAGCACTAGTTCTGCGGTTGCTCAATCATTCCATGACGGACTTAAACATGTTATTTCAGCAAAAGATGGGATGCACATCAAGGGTTTTGTGGATCTGCTCACTGAAACTATTTTTAAGTCTGGCTTGTTGAATCGGCTTCTTGAAGTACAGAAGCTTGATGCTATTGATATAGAAGGTGCAATTCATGCCTACTATGATATTATTTCTCAGCCTTGTGTGGTTTGTCGGCAAATAGGTGGAAAAAAATTCTCAGCAAGATATTCATCAATCCATTCAATGCAAAGGGATGATAAAGTAAAAATTGTGAGGGATTACTTGATATCAGCCACTGCAAAGGACTTAAGTATGATGATTAGTTTTAGGTCCAAAGGAAATATGGATCAGGAGTCTCCATTTCGTGCTGTCTATCTGGAATCAAGCAAGCAAACTTTTTGTTACAAGGTGGACACCAAATTGATCCTTCTTTATGTTTAGTATTAGCATTTTTGGGAGTAGTCTGTCTTCAGTATGGAGTATTGAGCAGGAAGGTTTTGTTTGTGATTTAGAAGCATGGGCTTGTCAAATTCTGGCAACAAAATTTATTATCACTTTTATGTCTTTTCGTGCTATGTGATTTAGAAGCACGGACTTGCCCTCCAGTTATAGCTTTACGTATAAAGTTCTTGTTACTTGTCTATCATCTCTGGCATTTGTGAAGTTAGAGTTGCAGACACATGTAAATAATATTTTGGCATTAAATCTCCATGTCCATCGTAGTATTCACTTATTAATATGTTTCTTTTGCTACCTTGTTTAGAAATCCACAATTGTGTTAAAACTTTAAGGAGAATTAGATTTTGTCCTCAGGATATAGTTCTTATAAATTATCTATTTGTTTTGCATGTTCTTATCTGCTCACATTCCATTACAATCTCATAGGCATCTTTCATTGACCTGGACATGAAACCATTGAAGAAAATGGAATATTACTATGAGTTGGATCAACAAATAGTCAACCACTATGTCCAGTTGGTAAAAGATACAGATGCGCATGATTGTGGTGAGAACCCAGGAGTCACTGAAGTCGCTTCTACCAGTGTAAAAAATGGTGGTAAGTTCTGAACCCAATAATTTGGATTTTTATACTGTTGCTGAACATGTTTATGCTTCTCTTTCTCTCCCTATCTCTCTATCTCTCCAAACACCTACCCACGTGAGTGTGTGCCTGATTCATGGGTTAAATACAGCATCCCAAGTGAATTCTGACCCATATTTGCTCCTTGGTTGGCGCTCTGCTACTTTGAAGAAAAAATTTCACATTTATGTTAGTGTGCAGACTTGTTAGTCTACAAAATCCTTCACCATTTGGGAATATCAGTGAGGACATGGTCCTGACTCTGTTAATAGAAGTCTCCAACAGAATCAATTTCAACATATTAAAAATGCATCATTTTCATTTCCAAACCTCTGCGCCTCAACATTGCAAATGCCACCCTTTTGGCATATTCGATTGTTCAAGTTATGTTTGTGGGAAATGAAATACAAGGAAATGATCAATCTCCTATATCAATGAGGGAATAATCAATCTCCTCCATCAATGCATAAATTAAGGGAAATGATGAATGTCCATCAAATAGTGTCTGTAGTTTCCTCACTTTTCAGATTTGAGAGTAGACAACAGCATCACAAAACCAAAGAGTAAGGTTGCTAAATTTTGACTAGTATACTGTATTTAGGCTACTGTACCTTTTCACTTTTGAAAAATGTGATGATGTGTATGGTTGAGTCCAATCATCAGGTTATGAAAAAAATCTTGGGTTGTATCACACTTCTGCTTTCTCTTTACATATTTGTCATTTGCTTTCTCTTTCTTATCTCTGGGAGTATTTAAATGTGTGGTTTATCATGTTTTTGCAGAAATGGCAAATTGATTGAGGAGCTCAGAAGAAATATATAGATCAGCTTTCTTTTCTATGAAGAAAGTGTGTGCCAACTACTTCGATGGATCTTCCAGTCCACATCAGCGATGAGTTAATGGAAATATGGCTTGCTAGAAGATGATCGCTCCTTGTGTGCTCTCTAGACCACAAGTTAACCTCAACCAGTTTCTTCTAACTGACTCTGGAATGTAATTCTGTCAGTAACTTGTAGACTTCATGAAAATCTCGTATTCTCATTAAGTGTACTAATCTTTGTTGTTGTAATCTGTTCTAAGCTATACTCAAAAGTCTTCATGCCTAACTGAAATTGTGTAAACAGCCAGCCACCAACTTGCCATTCATGCTCACTCTGTCGGATTTGTGTTTGTGGAATCTTCTGCATATTCAGTGCTCAGGTCGCGGGTGAACTCCATTGACTTGATACCTAATCTTACAAGCTGACTTTGGGGTGTACATTTTGCTTGAATGTCTTCTTTCTCATTTGTAGACAGACACTTGAAAAAAGATATTGCTTTTGACATACAACACTTCCAAACAAATTTCATATGGGTTACATGTTCTCTTATGCATTTTATTGTGCTCAAAGAAGTCCTCTGGCTACCCTTCAACATAGCCATTTGTTAGTTGCTCAACCCTTCAGAATTTGCTGCAAATTCTTTATATTATTTTTTTTCTATGTTGTTTGGTTGGTCGGAAGCATTCTCTTTTCAGGAGCTTTTTGCAGCCTTCTTGGAATCTTTGATCAATTTGTGACTACAGCCACTTTAAACCTGAGGAAAAGGTTAGGTTTTACCCAGTACCATGTGATGTTTTGTTTCTATAAATATTTTAGTTTGTTCACCTTTTGCTTCCATTTGTGTACAGGTAGGAAGTGTGATGCTGATACTGCATATCAAGGGTCTGGCTCGAACAATTATCAAAACATAGTCCTCTTTGTCAAGGTTACGGCATGCTGACATGAATGGCCACACCACACGGCTCATTTCAGTGAGCTTCAAAAAGGTCTGTGTTTGTGTGTACATACTACATACGTGATATAGGAAACACTTTTAGCTTGGATTGATTCGGGAGAAACTATTCAAATAATTTCCTTAATGAAATGTTCCTGTCATGCTTTTTAGTCAACTATTAAATCATCTTTAGAAAGTTTGGAGGAAATATCCAGTTACATGCTACAGCATAATTGAAGTGTAAAGAAAATGGCCACATGTATTACTACATATCTGTAAATTTGGAATACACTGCCTAGTAATGATAAAGGAGTTCCTAAAGTTGGAGCAGGCATGAAGTTTGAAACGAGAATATAGAGAGCAGCTGTTAATTAGAGTTGGTGCCTTGTCTTGTCTTGTTATGTAGACCCCTTTCGTTCTATATGTCACATAAGTTAACTTAGAGATGTTATTTGAACTAAATCATCTTATATTCCTGATACATTTTCAAGTAACAACCACTTAGATTGTACCTTACAATTTGCTTAACGTGCTCTACTCACAAGTTGCATATGCATCACTTATTGCATGACTGCTGCTTTCTATAATGATGCACATTAATGCATGACCTGTTTCATTGAATACCTCATCATCCCTTTACTTTAACAATGTCCACTAGTTCTCCAGATTATATAAGTTTATCAGGGTGTTTTATTTTAGATAACTTATAAGCGCAAACATCTTATACTCCCTCCGTCCCTCAAACATCTTCCTTTCTTTTCATTTTGGTCCGCCCCCAAAATATCTTCCTAACCTACTTTTAGAAATAATTGCGCTCGCTATTACTCTTACAATCTTCACTTTTTATGGGATCCATTCTCCACTCATCATATACACAACTAAATTTTATTAAAACTCGCGCCACCTTCCTTCAGAAAGATATTTGGGGGATGGAGGGAGTAAGATATTTCAAGAACTTATAAAATATAATCACTCAAGAGCTTATAAATTATCAAAGTGTTTGAAAAATTTAGTTCATAAGTCACAGAGAGAACGGTGAGTCGGAGAAAGATAATTGTAGTTAAAGAGAGCGAGAGAAAATGGGATGAGATCAAAGGGAAATGATATATGTTAACAAAAGGGGTGAGATCAAAGGGAAATGATATATGTTGAAAATAACAAAATATTGTAGAAATTATTTTGTGTTATAAAATGTTGAAGTATATAAAATCTTTATAATAAGCTTAACCAAACACCTTCTTAACATGCCAAAAAGTGCACTTTTGATATGTGACGGGCAAAACTTATTAATATAAAAAATGGCCTCAACTCTCATAAAAGTTATAAAAATGACATGAGCTTATATTTTCAACTCAAATTATGGCAACGTGAAAAGTCTAAAATTGACTTGAAAATTATGTAAAATTTCAAAATTCACTTGTAATATTTCTAACAAAATGACTTTTGGCATATTTTACTATCAAAGAGAACACATCCTAAATTGTTATCAAAACATGAGAAAGCAAAAGTAAAATGAGGAGAAAGCAATAAAACATTTCTAGTGGATTTGCCCAAATTTAAAAAAAAAAAAAAAAAAAAAAAAAGACATTTAGGGGAGGAGAAATTGAAAGAATAAAGAGGTGAGTCCCACATCGAAGAATTTAGAGTGTGTTTGATTGGGCTTATAAGTTTTTTAAAATATCTATTTAGGAGTTTATAAGCTTTTTTTGTGCCAAAATAAGCTCCAGCTTATAAGATCTAAAAATAAGTTAAGTTCTCTAAAAAATAATTTCATCTATCTCATTTTTTTTTTTCATTATCTTATACTCCCTTTGTCCCAATAGTAATGTCCCACTTTTCTTAATGGGACGTTCCAATACAAATGTCTCATTCCTTTTTTTGGCAATATATTATCACTTTATACCTAATATTTAAATAATTTCCACTAACTCACTTTATCTACTTTTTACACATTTCTTAATCTTCATGCCCAAAAGCTATGGAACGCTACTATTGACACGGAGGGAGTATATAACAATTATTTTATAAATATTATTCAACTATAATTTATTATTTTCATCATATACTATCTAAATTTCATCTCTTTTTCTCTAGCTTAGTTCAATTATTCAAAAATTTTGACAACTTATAAGCTCTTAAGAAAATATATCTTATAAACTTTTTAAAATAAACTTAGTTAAATACACGAGACCGATGTAGAGCGTGAAATGTACTTTAAAAGAGCAACGAAATGAATGTGATGAGTATGCAGCCACGCGTTGAGCACATAGCGAACTATTCTTTCGCTTTTTACTCAAGAATACCATACGCTCGTCGCTATTCAAGCGGCATACCTTCTTTTTTTAGGGTTGTCTATCCGACACCCCAACCAATTCCAGTCTAATTTTCTACTCTATTTATTTGTGAGTTTTGTTGTAAACTTGCTCACGTTGTTATATTATTTTTATTTCCAAGCTTGAAATAATGCATATATATATATATATATATATATATATATATATATAGAAAGGTTAAACATAGAATGCTAAATATTTATAGAATAGAGAATTCGTGAAATAAAAACGAACAGATGTATAAATTTGATGAACAAATCAATGTACCGCATGAACAGCAATTTGCCCCAGGTTCGAATCTTGCTGGTGACGAGTCTTTCTCCTTTTTTACCAAATACGTCTGTTCGTTAGTTATATTGATCTGTTCGTAAAATGTATAGATTTGTTCAAAATGAAATATATAATAATTCTCTATTTAACTTGACCATATATATATATATATATATATATATAGGAAGAGGTTCTAATAAAAACCTATGTTAAAATGAGAACTAGGAACCTAATCTTGACCTTTTAAATATTAGATCTAGTGGTTAGGATTTAGTCAATAAAAGAAACTGTGCATTTATTATATTTTACTGTGCACTTAAAAAATATGCAATTTATACAATTGAAACCAACAATGCAAAATACTCAAGCAAATCGAAATTGTGCATCTATGCAATTGAAACTGTGCATCTATGCAATCGAAATTGTGCATATGTAGTTTAATCTCAGCCCTCTATTTTATTTAAATCAATGGCTTTAAATTGGTTCCTAGTTTTCATCTTAAGAGGGGTTTTTATATTAACCCTACCATATATATATATATATATATATATATATATATATATAGGGGCGCGCTCCAGTGAGACCCCCTATTTTTCGTGTAACATGAGTACAATGAATAAGACATATAATACTAATGAACAAAACGTATATCTAATGAACAAGATGTATATACTGATGAAAAATAAAATTTAAAAAATTCGTAATGAATAAGACATATATACTGATGAACAGGGCCGTATATACTGATGAACAATGTAGTATATACTGATGAATAACAAAATTTAAAATATTCTGCTCCCTCCAGGATTCGAACCCTGCGAAAAAAAACCACCCTCCAGATACAATATCAGCCATAGGATTGATAAAATAAACGCACCAGATCGTGCCCTAGATCTCACTAAAATTAGGGGGTCTCATTGGAGCGGCCCCCTATATATATATATGGGAGAGCTAAAATAAAAACACTTCTTAAATAAAAATATAAACAATTTTCTGCCCTTAGATCATCAAGATCTACGGTTGATTCGTAGCCCTATTGGATGAATTCGTTGTCCTGAGTTCGAATCTCAAAGGTAGCAAAAATTTATTTTTCACAATTCGTAACTCTGTTGGATGAATTCATACATGTTCTACATAAAATTCGTACATTAAAAAACGTTTTTATTTTTATTTTAAAAAGTGTTTTCAGAGTAGTCATTCCCTATATATATATATATATGCGTGTGTGTGCGCGCGCGCTTTATACCCGAATTCACCTATTTCGAATATACTAGTACGTTCTTTCGCCCGTACGATGCACGACAAGCAATTAAAATTGAACGATATTTTAATTAATTATAAATATGAATATCAAAGTATATGTAAATATAGGAAAAAAAATAATTAATAACTGGAAAAATTAAAATATAAGAAAATGCAAAAATTAAATAAATAATAATAATAGTATTACTCATTTTGGAAAAAAATTTCTATGTTCAACATTTGTGGTAGTTCCTTTAAAAAAATATCTCTGGTGTTTTTTTTGAGGAAAAAAACATTTGTAGTATTAGTAACATTATTTTTATCATCTTCACAAATTAAAATTTTTAGTGCATGTGAACTTCGGACTTTATATGTATATTAATAGTTTTAAACACAATAATTAATTAGAACTATATAAAATCAAATAATGTCTTCTAATTTTATTTTTGCGACGAATCATTCTATTTAAATATATGGAGTTGTGTGCGTGTGTTGGCCAAACGGTAAGGGGTTAATGCCAAAGACCAAAGGTCTTGGGTTTGAGTTCATATGGTGCGATCTTTAAATTTTTTTTATTTAATATTATTAATTTATCCAAAAAAAAATAGAAACTGATCAAGAAATAAAGTTATGTATATGTAGTGACTATTAAAATTAAAAGGATATATTTGTTAATTGGACAAATGAAATAAAGAATACCACCTCAAATATTAATTTAGTATCATTTTCGTTTTTTTTTGTTTACGCGATTAATTTATAACAAATTGAAATAACAATTTTATCTAAACCAATCAATTATTTACCATAAGTTACAACTAATCAATTTTTTTTAGAAAGAAAAAAAAAACGATAATGAAAAGATGATACAAAGTATAGAATATGAGATGGAATTACATCACAGTAATAGATACCATTTGGAGTGTTTGGCAGCTAATACGCAACTTACTTCCATTATAGCAGAAGGACATATGGCAACCTGAATCTGTCAATGGAAGAATACCCCACTTTTCTGTGTCCATTTCCTATTAAAACAATGTTGAAATTATACTTTATGATAACTCACCCCCAAACCTTCCAAGTTAAAGTTGTTCCCTCACTTTTCCGATTCTCAAGTGACTGGTAAATATTACAATCTCACAAATGTATCCAAAAGAAATAACGACGTGATTTTGGAAGGAATCTATATCTACCTCACAAGCAAGAACTCCAGTCAAAACATTTGCAGTGAACTTAATAGATGATAATCATAATCCTATAGAGAATGTGAAGAAGCCTCTTGAATTGAAAGAAATATATAAGTGTAGTTTTTCAAACTCTCGATTTAATCTATGTATCTTGAAACCAAAAAATATGCAATTATTTAAATGTTAGCATATCATATTTGGATTACAAATTGCATCTTATATCAGGTCGCCATGTTTTAAAAGTGAAAGGTTGATTTTTCAAATCAAACATTAGTGAAGAGAAATCGCAAAAAGCCCAATTAACGGAAAAAGAAAAAAGTAACAATGGCTTGTGAGGGCTACACGGACATGATTGGGGAAGTTTCCCAAACCTATGACATTTTTTGGGGGGCAAATTGAAGGAATTTCTCCAAATTATTGTTGAAGAAGTTGTAGAAATTCTTTGGCCGGAGGAGGAGTGGTTGATGAAAGATTTTCATCAAGAGAGGACCGTAGTTAATAATTGTTTGAAAGAATGAGGGAGAGATAAAATATAGAGAAAATATGCATGGCAGTAAAATGTTAAGGGTTAATAAAAAATGAGTACTAAAAACGGAACTACTATAAATCATAAGGGTTAATTACTTCTAAAATCACGAATATTACTCATTAGTTAGTTTTTCTCATAAAATTTAATTTATAACACTAATAACTGTTGAAATATTTACACAGAGATCACTCCCACCCTCTCACAATAGTTGCAGGGTTTCGAGCATGATTTATTTCTGTACTTGTAAATACAATTCAAATGCATTTGAGTTACAAAGAAATAGTTTAGCTTCCACAACACAAAACTGAATTTAAAAATCCAAGACAAGAACCACATATTTTTAATATATCTTTAAACCAAATAAAATAAACTAGCACTGAAAATCCAAAATATATAAAAGTAGCAAAATATATCCACAAGTTTAAAAATTCATAATAAAAGTATATATCTAGTAGTGTCGAAATAAAACGAGCTAGGTTATGGTGAGATTGAGGAGGCATCAAGGTCGATTTATCTGCATGAGCTGCGCTATCTGCATCTGCATCTCCTCCATCTTACGGGTCATATCCTCTTCTTTTCGTTTCCTTTGCTCTAACTCGTCAGTCAATCTGGCAACCTCAGCCTCAAGAGCAGGTGAATGAGGAACCTGCGAGGTGCTAGTGGATTGCGCGCTAAATCCAATGTTCTTCGTGACGCCCCCCCTCGAGTCAGGAGTGACAACCTTGTTTAGAACCTGCAAGAAATATCATCAACGGGGTACGGTGCGTGGGAGCCGGAAAACAAATTTCGAACAAGAATACCTCCTCCTCCTCATCCTCCAACTCTATATTCTCAACAATACGGAATCTGCAGTCACACATGTTTAATTAGTAAAAGAAAGTTGCTTTTCATTAGAAAACTAATCTAAAACACAAATAATTTATGCTACTAATTAAGAAAGTAACTTTACACAAATATAACACCATGCACACATCATCATCACATATATATGCAACTCTATGTAGTCCTCCCATTTCATTTGTAAAATGTGAGGATCAGAACATATCCACCAAGAAACGTACCCTTTGTCAGCATCAGCATAATCAAGAAAATCTTCCTTGCAGGCTTCAACGTAACGTTGATCAACTTCAACAATGTCTTCCTCCCTAAGGTCAGGGTCATGGCCGTCCTCATCGTCCTCATCTAAATAAATATGACAAAGAGTATGGGATCTGCATTCACACATACATACATCATGTTATGTTTAAACAAATCTTATTGGAACAATGATTTAAGAGAGCTAGAAGAATGATAGGAGTATGTACTCGGAGATTGGCACTCCATCAGGCAGCGCAATGTTGCTCTCAACATAACAATGAACATGAATTAAATAGCGACCATTATAAATACCGAGTTCCTTGCACTCTTTCTTAATCCAATTGTAAGCTACTAGACGATGTTGTCTCCCATCAAACTCCTCATACCGTGTGCCAGCCCATCCAGAGAGAAACGAGAACTGATCGTATATCGTCCTCTGTGGTGAACCAACACCACCACCAAGAGAGACTTTAAAATTCATATTCCAGGCCCGCAACTCTTCCTTCCACACCCAAAGCTCATAATAATAACCGGGTGCAATCCCAAAATACTGATCATGACGACTGCTTTTACTACTAACTCCTCGTTTCCGATAGCGAATAAAACCTAACATATCTTCATCACTAAACTTGACAAGCTCATACAGAAAGCCACGAGTCTTTGGTGGTAAAGCCAAGTGAGACAAGCTTTCCTCACTACAATCGAAACATTCAACTCCTGTAAAACCCCGATTAAACCAATAACATTTATCTCTAATACATGTAACTTTAGCATTAAGATATTTGGGCAAAGTAGGATTTGGAATCACCCTCCACGACTTCTTTTTTAACGAATACAAGTCAAAAGTTGTGTAGTGCAGACACGGATTCGAGTATAACTGTGCACAAACTCTTAGGATTTTGTAATCATCAGATTTAGAATCGTAGCAAACACCACCACCAAGATATAAGGTGATACAATTTGGAGAGGCTTCCCGGGGAGGAAACATCTGAACCATTCTAGTTGTGGGGTTGCAAAGATAAATATGGCCATAACCATTGCTGATAAACAACAAACCTCCGCAACTGTTAGAATCAATACGCTGCTTTGGATTCAAAAAAGGAAGATCGAAACTTTCTTCAGGAATTAGAGATAAATCTCGCGGAGAAAGAGCAGTTATATAATACGCACCCAACTCTCCACGGTTACGTATCACAAGAAGCCGTTTCTCGTCAGAATTATTCATCATCGATCAAAAATTGATTGATTTGGAAGAAGGGGAATGGAACCCTAATGCGATGGTAAGGCCACTTCCCTAATGAGAGCACGGGAGTTGATATCCAGTGGAGATATAGATCATAAATAAAATGTAGAAAAAAGAGAGGAAAAAAAAACAAACAGTAAAAATAACGAAAACAAAAAAATGTTGCTAATAAGGTTTTGAACCCTCGCCTATTTATTTGTGCATTATTTATTTATTTTGTATTTACGAAAGGGGTACATGTTTAATTTTTGGAAAATAAAATCAAGTTACTAATGATTTGCATTGATTTTGGTGAATTAAAATTTATAGCTTAAGGTATAGGCTTACAATCTGATGTCAACATATATGGTATTTATAAGATGTTCTATTTTTTTAATATTATTTTCTAATAATTGTTTTATGATGTGGAGTTTCTGTTGAAATTGATTAATCATGAAAAGAATACATTAGGGTAATTTTGTGTATTGCTTCGTACAAGGTCCACTCTCATAATTATTAGTATGTGTCAAAATATAATGAGTAAATATATTGTGCATGTTAGTCGGTTTATATTATTATTATTTTTCTATATACTGCTATGGAGCATAAGAGTCGTAGACGACAATTTTTCCTTATAGAAGAAGTGTTTTTATATATATATATATATATATATATATTTAGTTGATGTATGCCAGTTAGCCTCGGGCCAAATTAGCACGAGTCAGTACATGCTCTCATCTACATGGTTAATTTTGTATGATTAATTAAGGTATTTACATAGGCCTTATAATATTAATGTATTGGTTGAATTAGGTGCGGCGCAATTAGGATCCTCGTCCGTGAATTAATTGAGTTTCTTCTGGTGTGTTTGATATTGAGGTGGGTGAAATCTCTGTTAACTCAATAAATATGTTTTCAATTGCCACGTGAATTAAAATTGTTTATGAAATACTTTCTATAAATACAACGTGTATACTGTGGTTGAGATACGAGTTGATTGCATACGGTGAGTATGCGCATTGGTACTTATGGCAGCGTGACGGTGAATCACTGATTTGTGGACGACGAGTATGACAGGGTCCTGTGCACAGTTGAGTCAGTCGGTTATTATCATTCCATGCCTGTGTGGCTGGATTATTTACCTGTGTGGCAATGTTGTGAATGATTCCTTGCCTGGGTGGCTGGATTATTTGCCTATGTCAATGTTGTGAATGGTTCCATGCCTGGGTGGCTGGATTATTTGCATGTGTGGCAATGTTGTGAATGGTTCCATGCCATGTGTGGCTGGATTGTTTGATTGTGTGGCAATGTTGAGAATGGTTCCATGCCTGTGTGGCTGGATTATTTGCAGGTGAGGTAAGGTGTGTTATTTATGCCGTGATGGTGAGGCAAGTTGCGAATGAGTATCATTTCCCACCAGGGACGGATCTAAAGGCCAGGCACCCCAGGCCGTCGCCCGGTCAAATTTTTTTTTTGTTACCTATAAATGTATGATTTTAATTTTTTTTATCTATATATGTTAATCTCGTCCGGTCATAATTGTGTCATTTCAAATAATTATTCAAGATTCAACTCGTTTTCTTTATTAAAACTTTATTAGAATCATCCGGTGAAATCTCGCCCGATCATTATTAAATTTCTAGATCCGTCCCTGTTTCCCACAATTTAATACACGTTTGGATAAATCATGTTTGTCTTATTGTTTCCCACCATTGAGTACGTTTTTGTGCTCACTCCCTTCCATTAAATTATTTTTTCAGGTCAGTGAGCTTGGAGCGGCGTGCCGGAAAGGGTGTGGTGAAGTCGATTTCATACTTTTGGTTTCGCTTTGAATTTTAGGCTTTAAATTCGATAAATTTTCGTTGAGTTATTCTGAGGTTAAGCTTGTTTTTGTTTCATGGAGATTTTTGGTAGTTGGTTTAACTTTATTGGTGAGTGAGGACCTTGGCGTAGAAGTATTAATTTGATCGTTTAAGGCTTGGTAGACTTTTTCTAAAACTGAACTTATTTTGTGGATATGGTGTTTAGATCGGTTAAAACAAAAATCGTATTTTGGTTCAATTATCTTTACGTTAACTTGAGGATTTAAAGAAGCATATTATTTTGGTCATTAGATTTTAGGGTGTTACATGAAAACATAAGTAGATGACATTTTTTTATCTCTCTCATTTATCTTTATAGTATAATTTTAATATGAATTTGTAAATAAAAAATTAGTTATATCTATCTAAATATTACTATAATTTAAATATTATATAGATTCATTTAATTATGCCTACGAATTATTTATTTATTTATATAAACATATTTGTTGTTATTTTTTTTATATCATTCATTTTTTTATTAACTATGGACTATTTAAATATGAACTTTTAATAATAATATTAATAATATAGTTTGGAATTTTAAGTGATGATTGTTAACTTTGTTATTTTAAGTGATGGTTGTTAACTTTGTTATTGATGGTTTAGTGTTATTTACTCAAAATGAGATTGACTTAAATTATTTGCTTTATAATCTATGAATTTAATTATTCTTATACATATTTACTTAAAATATGAACTTTTAATAATAATATAGTTTAGAATTCATACATATTTAATTATTAATAATTATTTAAATATAGCTTTATATGAAAAGGAAAAAAGAAAACCTAAAAGAAAAACCCTTGAAAGCATATGAAAAGCGGACAAAAGGTCAAGCCTCATTAAAACCTCAGTAGGAAAAACCCCTAAAGAGGAAAAAGAGTGTTCGTCTAAGAAGAAAAAACAACCAACGGCAAAGGCAGGAGAGTGGGAGAGACATATTTAATAATAATAATAATAATAATTATTATTATTATTATTATTATTATTATTATTATTATTATTATTATTATTATTATTATATTAAAACTCATCATATACACAATTAACTTTTATTAAAACTCGTGTCACATTCCTTTAGAAAGATGTTTGAGGGACGGAGGGAGTAAGATATTTCAAGAACTTATAAAATATAATCACTCAAGAGCTTATAAATTATCAAAGTGTTTGAAGAATTTAGTTCATAAGTCACGGAGAGAACAGTGAGTCAAAGAAAGATAATTGTAGTTAAAGAGAATGAGAGAAAATGAGGTGAGATGAAAGGGGAATGATATATGTTGAAAATAACAAAATATTGTAGAATTATTTTATGTTGCTTATAAAATGTTGAAGTATATCAAATCTTTATAATAAGCTTAACCAAACACCTCCTTAACTAGGGCTGGCAAATCGTGCGTGTCGGATCGTTATCGGGTCGACCTGATATCGACCCGACCTGTTAAGGCCAAACCTGAACACGACCTGTTAAGGAATTGCTCGACACGAACCCGAACCCGACACGATTTACTCAAACCCGAACACGACACGAACCCGACACGAACCCGATAGCAACACGATTTAAATCGGGTTGACACGATACGATAACGACACGATATGCTTATAACCTGAATTTGACCTGATTAAACACGAACACAGTAATTACACGAATTTGACCTGATTAAAACAACACAATAATAATACAATAATATGTGAATTACATATCAAATTAACCACTGAACAGATTCATGGTTTGAAAAAACAATGAAATTTAAAAGCTCACATAATAAGTCCCATTCATCAACATAAATCATAGGTTGAGTCCAACAAAATAAAAGTCTAGCAACATAAAAATATCGCCATCTAGTGAAGTGTTTCAAGTTCAACAAAATAAAAGTCTAACAACATAAAAATATCGCCATCTAGTGAAGTGTTTCAAGTTCAACAAAATAAAAGTCTAACAACATAAAAATATCGCCATCTAGTGCCCGTTCTTGGAGTCCAATCCACAAATAGTTCTTCATATCAAGACATACTCATCCTGAAAATTTCAAGATGAAAATATAAGAACATATCAGGCTGAAATCAAGTCAATCCAATTAGGAAAAGGCATAAGTTTTATAATTTGTAGACTCAATATAATCTTATCTCAATAATGGATCAATTTGCTCAAACTAACCATCAACAACAATAGTGGAGATCGAGGAGGATTCCGTTTGAGGTTCATCATCGCCATGTAGAAAGTCTTCGGCTAACTCACATGTTGGTACTTCGCTTTTGAAGGCTTTGAAGAAAAAAAAATATGAGGAGATCAACTGTGAGATCAACAACTCAACAGACACATCATTTGCACTAGCATTATCCAAAGTCAAAGAAAATACTTTGTTTTCAATCCCCCAGTCACAAAGCATGGAAAACAACTTATTTGATAATGCTACACCAGTATGAGGAGATGGCATCAAAGAAAAATTCAACACCTTCTTACGTAACACCCATTCCTCATCAATGAAGTGACAAGTAAGAGAAATATAACCATCTGTTGTAATAGAACTCCAACAATCAGAAGTCAAGGAAATTCTACCACATGCTTTTTGCAATTCAGACTTAATCTTCATCTTTTCTCTTTCATACAATTTCAAAACATCAGCCTTCACTGTATTTCTAGTAACCATCTTAATATCCCACTTAAGATACTCAAAAATAGCTATAATGCGTTCATATTCAACGAATCGAAATGGCAAATCATGAACAACAATAGCAGCACACAATAACTCCCTAAAGTGATCAGGATCAAATTTTGTTTTACTAGTAGTCATCAATTCACCAACATCATGTGTATTCTTCCTTTGACAACCATCTAAATGACGTTTCAAGTTTCCAGTTCCACATTTGCTTGTCACTTTGTAATAACGATGCCCACAATAGACACACACACATGTTTTGGAACCATCTGCACTAGTAGTAACTTTATAGTGATTCCAAACAGCTGACCTCGGTTTTCTTTTGTTCGTTGGGGGCTTAGCTGTAGGATTGGACGTCCCTAAACCAGTTTCTGCATCTGTGGCAGCAGAAGGGGCAGCAGCTGCAGGGCTAGCAGTAGAAGCAATACAAGGCATTTCACTTGTATATGTCGTAAAAGTATTTTCATCACCATCATCATCATTGCTAGACATAATTACCTATAACAACAAAGAACAAATAACTATTAGTACATAAGATTTAAATGAGCAATAAAAGACAATCAAAAATTGAGATCACAAGAACAGCAGCAAAGGGAAAGTGTAACACAGCCTCATTTTCGAAACTAAATCATCTTTTTCCAAATGTAGATTATGTCTACAATTTATTTCCATTAACAGTTTAACACCATCTTATTTCCATTAACAGTTTAACGTGGTCTCTACCAAACAAAACAATAGGAAATAATCTGAATTACTCTTTTCTCATAGAAATCTGAAATCTACGAGTCCTAAATTCTTCACAATCCAAAGTCTTCTCAATCTCGAAAATAAATATCCAGATCATGAGAGAGAGAGAGAATCAGAGTCGGAAGACTCGGAACCAGCGAAACACATAAAACTCAGCAAAGCATAGTTCCTAATACAAGAGGAGAATCTCTGCAAACCATTAACACAAATTTTGCAAGTGAAACACATAAAACTAAAGGGTTTATCACATCAAGATCCATTAGTGCCTTCTCCCATGCCTCCTGCTCTTACCCTTCTTCCGACGACTCCTCTCCTCCGAATCAGAGTCGGAACCAGAATCCGACTATGAGGACTCAGACGACGAGAAGTAACTCCGATGCCTCCTCTTCCTCTGCTTCTTCTTCTTGCTCCTCCTCTCCTCCGCGCCGACTGGAACTTTGGGAGAGAGGCGGCGAAGAGGGAGCCGTGAGATTCGACAGTGGGATGGGGCGGCGACTCGAAGAAGGGCTGCGCCGGGCCGTCGTCGTCGATGTGGCTGTGACTTGAGAGTCGACGTCGAGTGCGGGCGGCGGGGCGGGGCAGTGCGGCGGCGGGCGGCGGAGTTGGAACTTGGAAGAATGGAAATTGGAAGGGAGTCAAGGGACGAAACGGGTGTGCGGCGGGGAAATTGGAAGGGATGAATGATATGAAACCCTACTAACCTAAAGTAAACTAAGAAAATAAAAATTTAAAATTTAAAATAAATGTTTAATAAAAATAATAATATTATTATCGGGTTACCTGAACCGAACCCGACCCAACCCGAACCCGACCCGAAATTATCAGATCCTTATCAGGTCGACCCGATAAGGACCCGAACCTTATCGTGCGTGTTTCTAACCCATTAATTTCGTGCGGTTTCGTGTCGGGTTATCGTGTCGTGTCGAAAATTGCCAGCCCTATCCTTAACATTGCCAAAAAGTGCGACTGTTGGTATGTGATAGGCAAAACCTATTAGTATAACTTTTGGTTTGAACTTTAGAGTCATTTGAAAAGATAGCATAAACTTTTTAAAATACAAAAAAATACTATGAACTTTGAAATCATTTGTAAAAATGATACACACGAATTTTACTAAATATAAAAAATGGCCTCAACTCTCATAAAAGTTATAAAAAAGACATGAGCTTATATTTTCAGACTCAAATTGTGACAACGTGAAAAGTCTAAAGTTGACTTGAAAATTATGTGAAATTTCAAAATTCACTTGTAATATTTCTAACAAAATGACTTCTGGCATATTTTACTATAAAAGAGAACACATCCTAAATTGTTATCAAAACCTCATTTTACTAAGGGTAAATATCACTTTTTGGCTCATCGTTTGAACGTTTTCTAAAAAATATCTTATCCTAAGGATAATTACAATACAATACCCATCGTTTCAATTTTTTCTTGTTTGTGGCTCGCAAAAATAATCTGGCGATTGGAAAATGAGGTGTTCCGGCGAACAACCATGTGTCAATACACATGGAATTAAAAAAAAAATTACACACAAATCCTCACTCCACGTTGGATTCAAGCATTTTGCAGAAGGCCTCATCAACTTGCGTCCCTCTCCAAACGGCAAGCATGATCTCTCCCTTCTTCAGTTTCTCCCCCTTCCTCTCCATGAGTTTGTAACACAGCAGAACCAGGGGGCTATCTGGAACGTGGAAGGAGATGGAAGCGCTCTGTGATTCTAGTAAGGCCCAGGCTATTGGAGTTAGCAATTTCTCATCAAAAAGGCTGGGTGATCTGTTGGATGTAGCCCGTATTTCCCATAACTACATTTCTCTCTCTCCATCTATGAGCTTCGAACCACATCAATGGCAGACCCAAGCACGTACGACTTCTTCAATCTAAAACTCATCGGTCAAACAAATCAAATCATCCGTCAAATTCGTGCTCCAATTCGCGATTGTTCACCTGCCTCTACTGCAACCGCAAGTTCTGCACTTCTTAGGCGGCCATCAGAACGCGCACAAGCGTGAGAGAGCTGCTACTCGATGAAATCTCGCCATTGGTGATGCGGTCTCCCGCCTCCACAGCCACCCGCCCGCCGCCGCCACAGTCGTACGGTCACTGGCTGCAGCAGTCTCTGGATGAAGGCTCGAGTTCCGCACCTCTGGCGGTTTTTGGCGGCGGACAATCGATTTCCGAGCTGTTGTCACTAGACGATTCTGGCGACAACGTAAACCTCAATCTCACACTTCGTTTGTGATGATGGGTATTGTTTTATAATTACCCTTGTGTGATATTTTTGAGAAAACGCCCAAATGATATATGGGCCAAAAAGTGATATTTACCATTTTACTAAAGCAAAAGTAACGAGTAATTAACATTTCTAGTAGATTTGCCCAAATTTAAAAAAAAAAAAAAAAAGACATTTAGGGGAGGAGAAATTGAAAGAATAAAGAGGCAAGTCCCACGTCGAAGAATTTAGAGTGTGTTTGACTGAATTTATAAGTTTTTAAAAATATCGTATAAGTTATTTGAGTTTATAAGTTTTTTTTTTGTGCCAAAATAAGCTTCTAAACAGCTTATATGATCTAAAAATAAGTTCTAAGAGCTTGTAAGCTCTCCAAAAAATAATTTCATCTATCTCAATTTATTTTTTCATTATTTTATACTCCATCCGTCTCAATAGTAATGTCCCAATTTTTTTAATGGGACATCCCAATACAAATGTCTCAAAAAATAAAAATATTAACACTTCTTAAAGAGGATTAATTATTAAACAATTAGGTTTTTTAAAGTATGCTGAAAGTTTATACTATTGAAAGCCAATATTTTATGTATTGAATTTTGTAACCAAATCTAATCTAATTATATGGTTATATCCCACTTGACATTCAATGTATCACACTCAGCATGCATCTCACTTTGTGTTTCACTTTAATTTTTTTTTAATTTTCTTTTATTTATTTTTCTTCAATTTCAATTTTATATACTTTAATTTAATTTTATAATTATTAACTAAAGTTTTTTCCCATCCAATTAAGATATATGAGTATTTTTGGCATTTAATTTCCCTTTTATTAATAAAAAATTATTATTATGATTGATAAATTTAAAGTTATGGCATATAATATTTTTTTAGGCAATAGTTAAAAACTTAAGTATAATTTATAATATTATAATAAAATTTATTTTTATTAAATTAATAAATACTCCATCTGTCACACGAATCTTGACACGTTTGGTTTCGACACGAGAATTAAGGAGTTGTAGATTAGTGTATTAGTGTGTAGGTAATAAAGTATAAAAGTGATAAAGTAGGAATTGGAAGATGATAAAGTAAAAGAGAAAATGTAATAAAATGATAAAGTATGAGAGAGAAAGGTAATTAAGAACCCTTATTGTTTAGCTAATTGTTACTATATTTAGAAACGTGTCAAGATTCGTGGGATAGCCCAAAAAAGAATACGTGTCAAGATTCGTGGAACGAATGGAGTATAAAAAGGGAACATAGTGACACACATAATTGTAATTTATGGGAGATTGGATCTCGTTTGATTATATCCACTTTACATAATTAATTACAATTATAATCTCATTTATAGATAATAAAAAAAAAAGTAACCATATTATCTAAACCGCAAATAATGAAAATTAAATGGTTAGGATTAGTTCCAATTTCATATCTATGAGGTTATACTTTTAGTACAACACATTTATCTTTTTTTTTAGGCGAAAGATGTGTAATACTGTATTATTACTCAACTAGTATATGCCCATTCATGCGATGCACGACATACATCGAAATTAAATGATAAATTTAAATATATAAATAATAAAAAATACAAAATATGTTTTAAATATAAAATATAATAATTCACATCAATTACTCAATAAAATTCTAAATTTAAAAATATAAATTTTCATTTTATACAAAGTGTAATAATAATTATAATTATTAAATAAATTTAAAAATTATTCGATAATGAAAATTTGCATTATGCATATCCTTATATAGTATTATTCATCATAATAAATATTGTCATACACAAACATAAATAAAAGGTTATAAGTTTTAATGAAGAGATAGAAAATAAAATATTTTAAATTGTTCATAAATTATTCATTTTAAATTTATTTTTAATGATTTTTATCATATATTAAATTTAAGATACATATTGATTATTTTTTTCATTAATTAAATTTGATGATGTTTAGAAAATAATTAAAATATAAAAAATAGAAAGAAAAAAATAGTGAAAAAATTGCTGAAAGAAGAGAGAGAAAAAATTGAGTATATTATATAGATACAGATGTGGTTCCGTAGATTCTAGATTGCTTACCCCCTCGCCAAGAAACATCTCCCTCTCTATATAACAAACTCACCATTTCAATTCAAACCACACATGGCATTTTCCTACGAATCTCTGCTGCCTGCACACCGCATCCTGACGGCGGCAGCCTCCGCCGGCGCCTTCGCAATTCTCCTCAAATCCATCGTCAGCGACCTCATCCCCTACAAATACCTTTCCTCATCCCTCGCCAAGCTCTCGCGGCAGCTCACCGTCGTGGTCGACGAATTCGACGGCCTCACCTCCAACCAAATGTTCCACGCCGCCACCGTCTACCTCGCCGCCAGAATCTCCGGCGCCACCAAGAGGATCAAGGTGAACAAGCCCCCCAAACAGCAACACCTCGCCGTCACCGTCGACAAAAACCAGGAGATGGTCGACGTCCACGGCGGCATCCACTTCAAATGGACCCTGCACTCCGTCGAACAGAGCGCCAAAAACGAGAGTTCCAGGTCAGAAGTGCGGTATCTGGAGCTCAGTTTCAACCGGAAACACAGAGACTACGTGTTGCAGGTGTACTTGCCGTACATCTTGGAGATGAAGGAGGAGACGAGGAGTGTTAGGCTGCACACGGTTGACTACAACGGAACTGATTACTGGAGCTCGGTGGTGCTCAACCATCCGGCGAGGTTCGAGACGATGGCGATGGATCCGGAGACGAAGAAAGGGGTGATGGAGGATCTGGATAGGTTTGTGAGGAGGAAGGATTACTACAGGAGGGTTGGGAAGGCTTGGAAACGAGGATACCTGTTGTACGGCCCACCGGGAACGGGGAAGTCGAGCTTGGTTGCAGCCATGGCTAACTACCTCAACTTTGATATTTATGACTTGGATTTGAGGGAGGTTCAATGCAACTCTGATTTGAGGAGGCTCTTGATTGGCACCTCTAATCGATCCATACTTGTCATCGAGGACATTGACTGCAATCTCGGATTGTTAAACAGGGAAACAGATACTGCAGCAGCTGACCAAGACAAGGTCTCTCTCTCTCTTTCTCTCTCTCTCTAACACACTACAATATATATGCATAAGGCTTATTGATGGGCTGAATGTGAACAGATAACCTTATCTGCACTGCTGAACTTCATTGATGGGCTGTGGTCGAGTTGTGGGGATGAGAAGATCATAGTTTTCACCACCAACCACAAGGACCGGTTGGATCCGGCGTTGCTCCGGCCGGGACGAATGGACGTGCACTTGGAGATGCCTTACTGCAGATTCAGTGGCTTCAAGATACTTGCTTCCACCTATCTCAGGATCACCGACCACTTGCTCTTTCCGGTGATTGGAGAGCTGCTCGAGAAAGTTGAGGCGACGCCGGCTGAAGTTGCTGGAGAGCTCATCAAGAGCGAGGATGCCGATATTGCTTTATCAACCTTAGTTCATTTCCTCAAGGACAAGGACATTAAGAGATCATTTTAGTTACCTATTTTGGCATAGATGAGTAATTTTTTTTCCAGCCTACAATAAATTTGGATATCTTTAAGCATTGTTCAATATTCTAGTTGATGCAAAAGTTAAAGGATCTTATCTCACATAAAATGCAAGGCAAAGGCATCATAAACATTTCGCCGCATCAGTGAATCATACAATCTGAATCATATTTTTTATGGTAATCATTGACAAATGCTAGTTGCACAAAGATTAAATAGATCCCTAATTGCAATAATGGCGCATGCATTCCCTCATTCTTAACAATTCAGGGGAAGTTCCCAACCATTTATTATCAACATGTCTACTTGCGTCCAAGTGATCGGCAAGCACCCTCGGATAATCCAGCATAGTTCATCCGGTTGTTCTTCACTGTTGATTTGCCCGCACAATACATCCAACGCAACAAAATATCAACCTTTAGCATGTAAAACAATTTCAATAATCCAACAGAATTAAAAACTGATTAAGGAATGCAGTGTATGAGACTGTAGTATGATGCTTTACCTTGACAACTAAGTTCCATCATTATCTGAAATTGATGCTGTCTGCACATGATGCACTTCTGCAGTTGGAGTCATCTACACATGGAAAGTTTCAACTATCAAAAATCACAAAGTCACGTGACATCTAATACTTAAAACAGTTGTACAACCTTTTCACCTTCAATAAATTTTGGTCCTTCCATGGTCCTTTATCAGACCTCAAACAGCCCCCTTCAATTGCACAGGTACAGCAACCACCAAAGAACTCTGGTAGCTCACTACCAACCAAAGAATTCTATGAGTTCCAAGATTAATACACGAAAACGAGTCAGAAAATTCTAGTGATAATCACCTTCCATCAATTACTTCAAGCAACTTTCTCTGGTAATTGCTTCCAAGCACCTAAAAAATTCAGAAGACATCATTTCACGTATTAACAGCATCCGACCTGAATATATAAGTAGGTCATGGACTCATGGGTACCTGAATTTTTGAAGTTGTTTCAGGATCAAGTATAGGTTTGACCACATTCCATATCATCCTAAAGCCAGGACCAGCGTTGATAATAAACATTCGGGAAAGTGTCTGCAATATTAAGAAAAGATCCGTAAGGATATGCATAACATCTAAGTCTGGCATCATATGTGGATTATAGTCCTAGGAATTGCAAAGAAATCGTAGGTAGTATAGGCACATACTTCAGGATAATTGTCGTTATCAACCTTCTGAACCACTTTAATAAATTCGACAACAGGGCCAGTCAGACTCATTAAATTCTGAACAGAACAAAGCTCAAATGAACACAAGTAGAACTCTTTTAAAAAATGGAAATCAATCAATTTGCACTTAAGTGAACCAATAAACAAGTACCAATCCTTGAACATCCAAAATTGTTGTACTTGTATCTATGTGCTTGTTTGCAGCAACTGAACATGCAGGAAATCTTATGGCAAGACTTTTCTCAAACTCCTGGACTTGATATTTTACAAATCTGTCCACATTTGTGACCTGCAGTAGCATATCAACATCAATCATACCCAACCTCTCTATGTATACAGGTCGCCCATCCTTGTCAACACCATGGTAACCATGAGGATAATATTGTTGAACTTCATTCAACTCTTTGAAGTTAAAGTCCTGATCACAAACAAAGTGCATTCAGAGTGAAAACAAAACAATAAGATACTAGTGCATAAATTAATGTTAGATTATGGAATTCTTAAGAGAATCTGGATGTAAACAAAAAACTGCATCAGTTACATGAAAATTAATTGACAGATCCAGAACAAAATTAGAGTAAGATCTAAAACTTAAATGGCATTTAGGAAAATAAAGTATGGCTCCAGAACCTGATAACAAGTTGAAAAGACTCTAAGCCACCCTGTCCCAGAATCCATGCCCAGTTTTGCAAAAAGTACATAATTTTGCCTCTCTGCTAAATGAAGATTTCCATTTTTCTTTTTTGGAGCAAGATGTAACAGCAATTCAAAATTCATTGTAATCCAATCCAATTAAACAATTCATCTTCTGAACATTAAAATCCCTAATCGGCCAAGTGAGAGATGCTATAAAACCCAACTTATGTGCTGATATATTCTTATTCTCAACAAACTGTAAATCACCTCCATGTAATCCTTACATGGAGGAAAATCTTACATGTAATCCAATGGCTTAATGTGGTAATAAAGATCAGATGAATTGAAAATCACCTCCATGATTGTATCAGCACCAAAATTCTTTCTCCATTCAAGCATGTTTGCCCACATGATCTTTGCCTTATTGATGTTGAACTTCCTTGCTTTCAGAAATCTGTTCGTGTTCATTATTGATAGATCAGGGGGCCTCCGTGTTTCATGTCATAAAAGTTTCTGAAAAACTGATGCAAAGATGCACAGCAGCTTCATGCTCGATATACGCTCTTGAAGGATACAGGATAATTTTCAATCCCAAAATAAAAACTACCATAGAACAAGGACAAAAGATAGCACTCATTCACCTAATGTGTATTAGGACTACAAACCAACTAAGCAAGAGTTGGAAAGAAATGTTAATTTGAATATGAGAACCATTTTTCTCATGTTCTCTGGGAAATTAAGTGTGGTTTTCTGGTGATCCACATTCTAAAAAACATTAAAGGCAATATCTAAACTATTTCACAGGAGTAGTGAGATAAGCAGAAGCAATAAAATTTCATCAAGGCCCTGATACAAGAGTTTACAGAGTAGCTCAATCAAAAGTTATTGTAATATGGATTTTTCCCCCAAAAGAACTGCATGTCATTTACAAAAGGATAAAAAGTTGCAAGCGCAAAGTCATCGCATGATTATTCATTACATCCCCCCTATCAGCATGTATGGGTACACCAAATAGAAATATATTATGAACGGACCATACGATATTGGATAAAGTTATGATGTGAAGTTGATGGATACAGAAATTTCTGACAAATTATTCATTTTAATCCGTTCCAGACTTATTACTGATAAAATGAGAAATATAAGGGCGACAATATGAAAAGGTTACCTCAACATAACATGATAATCATCAAATCTCGTAGGAAGTAAACTATCCATTACCAGTGCCTGCCGAAAAGCATCGACAGCCTTGTGATCCTGGATTTCATGCATATCTTCAATGTTACAAATGCCAGTATCATTTTTCCTCTTGATCTTGTTTCTTAGAGAGCTCCTGAACTTACTAGATACATTTTTTGCTTTTCTGAGAACTCCAGATTTCATATTTTCCTCTAAGTTCTCAGGATCTGATTTGTGTTTGTACTCATCATCCTTAGAGCAACCTGACCATACAAAATGAGAATTTTTTTAATTTCAAATGTTGAAATTTGAAGCACTCAAACGGACTCTTGAGCATATTCTTGGTTTGTCTGAAGAACTGGCATGGTGCAAAACTGAAAATAGTAAACGACCATAGAGAAAAACCAATCTGATAAAGGGCCATTATATGAGAGAACAAAATAAGATGAAAAAACAATTGAGGACAAAACTTCCATCCCGACCAGATGGACTAAATGATTGAATCCATAAGCATGAATAGGGTGCTACGCTACCTCCTAAGAAAGTGAATTACCACCCACATCTTCTAAAACTACCATTTTTCATCCATTGTCAATCTTCTACATCTTAAGATGAAGAAAATACATTATTGTTTGACATCAAATGAAAAGTATATTATTTGTTTGGCATCAACCAAAAAGTACATAATGTGTTTGACTTTGATGCGAATACAAGAAGAATTGGAGTCACACTTGAGAAAGAGAGAGAGAGAGAGAGAGAGAGGAAATGGAGGGAGGAAGGAGAAGTTATGCTATTAGAAACATCAAAGCTCCATTTTACCTAATAGCTGGTGATCTGAAAAGCATTATATGCTTGAACAATTAAAAGCCATATTAGCCCTAAATAATACTCCCTCCATCCACTAAAAGTATGACACTTTTGGTGGGCACAGGTTTTAAGAAAATTGGTGGTGATTTTTATGTAGTGGAGAAAGGGTTCCACCAAAATTTGAAATGAGTGGTTTGAGATTAAATTAAAGATGATTTTTTTGTAAATAAAGGATGTTTGTAAGGATAAAAGATAAAAAAAAGTGGTGGGGTTATGTCTTAAAATAGAAAGTGACATAGTTTTTGTGGACACCCAAAATGGCAAAAGCGCCATACTTTTCGTGGACGGAGGGAGTATCAAATAAACTATCTTGATTACTATTATTTGTGGTTAAAGTCACTGTTATGATCTGAATCAAGAATATTTTCAAACGAACTTGCTTCCGAGAACTTTGGGCTTGCTTTCAGTGTAAAGTTAGGTCTTCACTTACACTTTGGGCTTTATAACATCAAATCAACTTTCGCCTTATTTCTGGATTGAACGCTACTATGACACTTCCGGTGAAGAATGCATTGTTTCCAAGAAGAACTCCTTGGACCTCGCAATGACACTTTCAATATTGAAGAGAATTTAGTAGTAGAAAAACTATCCTCTAATTCTTAGCTCTTGAATTATGATTTAGTGGGTTTAGAACTGATATGGGGAGGTCCTATTAGCCACTTCACCGATTGGATGTGAAGAATGTTTTCCTGAAAAGAGAACTTAAAAAGGAATTGTTTACGAAACCTCCTCCTGGCTTTGAGACAGAGCTTGGATCCGATGTGTGCTTGTTAAAGAAGGCTCCATGTGGCTTGAAGCAATCATCTCGGGATTAGTTTGAAAGATTTACAAGTTAGGTGAAACAACAAGGATATTCTCAAGGTCAGACTGATCACACCTTATTCTTTAAAACTATGAAAAGTGGGAAAATAACTGTTTTGCTTGTATATGTTAATGATATTATCATCACGGGTAAAGACCATGAAGAAATCAACAACTTAAAGGCGAGGTTGGCACAAGAATTTGAGATCAAACTGTTGAAGTAATTCTTGGGAATGGAAGTTGCAAGATCAAAGAAGGGATTGTGGTAAGCCAAAAAGAAATACTCCCTCCGTCCCATTACAAATGTCCCATTACTTTTGGGCATGGAGATTAAGGAATGCGTAATTAGTAGATAAAGTGAGTTGGTGGAAATTATTTAAATATTATTTTAAAAGTAAGTATAGAGAGAGAATATGGTGGGTGGGCCCATTAAATTCCTTTAATTATTTGCCAAAAAAGGAATGAGACATTTGTAATGGGACATCCCATTATGGAAAGTGAGACATTTGTAATGGGACAGAGGAAGTATGTTGTTGATCTGCATTCTGATACAAGTATGACAGGTTGTAAGCCGGCTGACGCACCTGTAGATCCCAACGAAAAATCTAGTGACATCAGAGGTGATCCACTTGATGTTTGAAGGTATCAAAGGTTGGCTTTGAAGTTAATCTATTTGTCTCATACGAAGCCTAATATTGCTTTCTGTATAAGTTAAGACCAGCCAATTTATGCACTCTCCTAAGAAGATTCACTTGGAAGCAGCTACTGCATTTTGAGATACCTCAAGGGATCTCCAGGAAACGGACTATTATTTAAGAAAAATTCTCAAAAAACTGTTGAAGTGTTCACCAACGTAGATTTGGTCGGTTCGGTTACTGATAGAAGGTCTGCTATGGGTACTGCTCATTTGTATGGAGAAATCTAGTGACTTGGTCACTTGGCAGAGTAAAAAACAAATTGTAGTGGCACGCAGCAGTGCTGACCGCTGAGCTATGGCCAATAGAATTTGTGAGTGAATCTGGCTCAAACGAGTACTAGAGGAGCTACAGCTACCCTTGGATGGTCCTATGAAACTATACTGCGACAACAAGGCTGCTATTGCATTGCTAACAATCCGGTGGACTAAACACATGGAAGTTGACTGCCATTTCATCAAGGAAAAGCTAGAAAATGGAGTGATATGCATACCGTGTATTCCACCTACACAACAAGTAGCTGATATCTTTACAAAAGGATTGTTCAAGCCAAGCTGTGATGGAATCATTAGCAAGTTGAGTCTAGTAAATACACATGCCCCAACTTGAGAAGGGTGTCAGTTTATATATAAAAAGAAAGTGAATTTTCTGAAATTAAAGAGTTAATATAGATGTAAATTAGTAGGAATTAGTTTCTTGATTTCTAGTGATTATGTTTCGTCTAAATGAGGAAACATGTTACACGTGTACTTAAAGTTAGCCCTGTAATTTTCTCAAGCGATGTAGTAAATAATTTCCTACTTCCTCAAAACTACACTAGGGATAGTTGAGGAACATGCTAGAGATTCATTTTAAAGACAAGCAAAACCAGCGTGCTGCCAATGAGTTTTCATTACTCCACGAAATACATCAGTGAGAAATCCCTTTGGATGTAAGATACAAACTCTAGCTAAAATATCCTACAACCATTCTCAAACAGTGGACAAAAGACACTCCCATCCACTTCTTCCTGCCTCATTTTTATCAAAAGTTTCGTACAATTATAATGTATCGCAAGTATAGAAAGATCTCTCCTATTAACAGGAAAAAAATTAATTGATCAATCACCAATTATCAAAGAACAGCATTAGATTCCAATTTCCACAGTACAAGGGTAAAAAAAAACATAGATAAACACGCCCAGGGACAAAGATATTGAACTGATCTCGAAGTAATATAGTTATATCCAAACAGAAATCAACTGAAAAAAAAAAAATCAGTAGGAACAAAATATGAACCACATTTCCTCTGCCGACACACCATACGATTTACGAGCGCAGAAACACATGAATTTAGTGCAGAGAAATGAGATTAATTGACTCACGGATGGCAGAGAGTGGATCGAGGGTGTTGGACATAATGGGGGACGACGGAGACGGAGACGGAGAGAGCGAAATCCGAGAGAAGATAGATGGCGCAGCGGGTTTGTTGAGAGGCGGTGGTGAAAGGAGGCGGGGCCCAGCCACGTGGCGCGGGTAAGTGTGTTTGGTGCTGCGTCATTTGGCGGGAATATGCCGCAGCATTGGATTTTACTACCTGTTTTATGCTGCCCACGCCTACTTTACTTTCCTTTCCTTGCACGATGGATAAATTTGATGCGTTTAGGTAAATTGCCAAGAATGTAATAAGTAATTTCAAATTTTCATTTGGAAATCATAGTGGGATGACGCATCATAAATTCTTATACGCTTGTATTTGATGTTTTGTTGGCCGACTTAAAAAGTGGGTATTTGTTCTACTTTACTGATAGGTTTAATTGTCATGTTTATGAGTTTGCGTGTTGGCTCTTTAATGATTTTTCTTTTTTATTGGAAATTTCTAGTGACATTGAAATCTCACCGATCAGGATAGCCACAGATTTGTTATTACACCTACACGAACAGATTATCCCCAAGAATTGGAAGTTTTAATCATATCAAACAATTTCAAACACCAAAATGAACAACATAAAAAGATTTTAAAAATAGATTTGCTCAGTGGAAGGAGAAGTCGTTAATTAGGCTCACGGATCGGAATCCACTGCCCAAAACACACAATTCTGTTAGAGTCTTTTATGAAGTTGGTCTTTTTGGACCAATACATGTACATGTAGGGAGTAGTTCAAAAGAACCCACATGTAATGTAATAACAACTATTTTTAATTATTTGATCATTTCACATGATAAATGTAGTTTGTATAATAATCATTTTTATATATACACTAATCAAAATATAAACTAAATAGGAGGAAAATAATATGCATTTTTTCAAATGCTAGTTGATTATATTGTGAGTGGAGAAAAAAATTCGCATTATTTGTAGTGTTGTGATTGAATAAAATGATCCACAATTTGTATTTATTATAAATAAGCTAAGATATTAAAATAAAAATGCTTAAAAAATAAAAAGTGCATATTTTTATGGAAAGGACAAAAATAATAACAATAAATGCATATTTTTGTGGAACAGAGAAAGCAATGAAACTAACAAGTAACAACCACAAAGCTCATAAAACCATGGATCCCACTTGAACAACAATATAAAGTGGAACTTAACTTCTACACAACACTTGAGAATATTCATAGAATTGAAGAACCAATTATTAATTAAATATTTGTTTAAAAGGATTGACTGCAATTCTTATAGCTGAGTAGCAGTAAATAGATTGTTGTTGGTTGCAATATAGCAGTGAAAGAGTACCAGAAATAACTTCTCGATGCGCCAAAACGCATCCATTTTGAATATATTAAGGATCGTGTTCAAAAAAAAAAAAAAACAATGCTGGATCAATATCTTGTCCCCTAAATAATTTACTCAATTTCTTGGTATTAGGAAGAAAACTAGCTAGAGTATAGTGATTACACCAATAAAAATATGTACTCACTTGTTTTATTTACATCTAACCATGTAGTATTTATTAGCATTCATGCAGCAACACACAAGGGACAAAATCTTTATTCTCAATTATATTAAGGAACTTTTGTTGATATAATAAGATAAAGGTAAAATCAATTGCCCAACACTTGATATCAAAGTTCCACTTATTTAAGACCACCACAGTAGCAGCAGCAGCTGCTGCTTCTTATATCCAATGGGGTTTTCTTTCTCTGAAGAGAGAGAGAGAGAGAGAGGAAATGGAAAATACAAGAAGATAAAACAAACTATTGAACCAATCTTCAATAATATCAAGAAAGGTCAATGAAGTGTAAGACATGATGAATCTATAAATATGTTGATCCTCAAGGTAAATGTACATGTGTAGATCAATCAATGACTATATATAATGATGCATATATTTACAATTGTATTTCATCAAGCCATAATCCAGCCAACCATAGCTTATAAATTATTCTCCAGTTTAAGCCACAGATGTGTCTCTCCATGGGCCTCTGTCTGAGTTGAGGCACCCTCCTTCACTCATACAGCAGCAGCTCCCCCCAAGAAAATCGGGCAGCTCGCTGAATGCGTGAAAAAATCATCAAATCTGAACTAGTGCAAGTACAATACAAGCATGCATAGATAGCTATACAGTATACTTACCTTGGATCAACCAATTCGAGCAATTTGCTCTGATACTTGCTGCCAATAACCTAACAATGCAGGACAAAAAACACCCTTTTCACTCATAAACTACAGAGAGGTACAAGTGGCTGATGCAGCTGTTGGCACATACCTGAATCTTTGACACTGTCTGAGGGTCGAGGAAGCACTTGACGACGTTCCAAAGCAACTTGAAGCCAGGGCTGGCATTCACAATCACCATTTCAGAGAGCGTCTGTGAGTTTCCACCAAAAGAGAATAAACTCTGTGTCAAATCGAAACAATGCACAGATTTTGTGGTCTACCATACCTCAGGATAGTTTTCGTTGAAAATCTTGCGCAGCTGCAGAAGAACCTTCTGCACCGGGCTAGTGAAACTCTTGAAGCTCTGAATAACATGTGAAAGAAAACCAAATTAATCGGTGAAATTTATTGGATAAGAGAAGAGAAGAGGGAGAGTTAATTACCACAGCTTGAACATCAAGAATGGCAATGCTCCTGTTAATGTGTTTGTTTGCAGCGGCAGAGCAGGCAGGGAACCTGATTTTGATAGTCTTCTCGTACTGCTGCGTTTGGTACTTGACATAACGTTCGAGTGTGGTGATCTTCATGAGCCCCTCCACGTCGAGCTTCCCCAATCTCTCGATGTACACAGGCCTTCCCGATCGGTCTACACCGTGGTAACCATGGGGGTAGTATTGCTTCACTTCGCACAGCTCCTTATAATCGAAGTCCTGATCAACAGTTCATATCCAATAATTTGATTCAACGGATGATTCTGTTTTGTGGAAAACCACAAAATTAGATAGACTTATGTGAAATTCAACAAATTCAATGCGTAGATTGAGAACCTTGACGGCGGCGGTGGCGGTGGTGAGGTTTTTGTTCCAATCAAGCATGTCAGGCAGCGTTTCTGGCTTCTCCATTGGACTGAATCTGTCAATCTGCAGATTGTATTGTATCATTGTGTATGTATATCATATTCAGAACTTTCATCCAAAATTTAGTAAGAAAATAACACAAATCAATCGTGAAAAGGTAAATTGATTGCTCCCACAGAAATAATTGAGGATTGAACCAGGTGATCAGCAGAAAGAAAAAAAAGAAGTCGAAAAGGCAAAATACTGATAGAGAGAAAGGAAGAAAGTAGAATTTTGATCGAGCGTAGTTTTACAGCGGAAATCTCAAGTAAGGAAGAGGAGTTGGCGGCTATTATCCTGCCGGGCCACGTGGCGCAATGCTGGGGTGTGGGGTTCACCTTTTTGGCGGGAATATGCGTCTCTGCAAAACCGAATATCGGCGGTGCCTTTGTTGTGTTTGCACGAAACGGATACAACTCGTTTATTTATGTAGTTAAAAGAGTTTCATTTGTTTATGTTATAATTTTTTAATTGTGACGAGGTAATATTTTAATTTCATGTTGTCGTTATCATGCAAAACGTTTGGTAATAAGGATAATGCGGAGATTAATTAGTGGATATTAGTTAATTACTTTTTTTGTTTTGTGTTTTAAGAAAGGGATGTTAGTTGATTACTTACTTGCACATAGCATACACTCCCATGCATCAGATTCTCCATCTTAATCTTGAAGTCATTACCTTTTTTTTTTTTTTGATAAATTGAAGTCAGTACTTTTTGTTTTATTTTTAACTAGAACACCTTAAATCCCTCATCAATAGTAATCAAATTTGAGCGTAATCACAATGATTTAGATGATTAACTCATCAAACAGTCTCACAATATAAGTGCTCATGATGTGCATAAAAGAACAAGACAGTTAAGAAAATAGATTGAATTGATAGTTCACGATATGATATTAATGCTTGTTATAATTATTGTTAAGCTTTTATATCATGTTCATTAACGCCAATTTTGGATGCAATAAGTTTCATGACACCAACCCCAATTTTTTCAAAATTCTTTCTCAATTTCATATCACCACCTTCATTTCAAAGCCTTTCTTCATTTCAATCTTGCCTGTAAAGAAATACTCCGATCAACACGTACTAATCACCAAGAACTCAATCGCAAAATACATGTGTTCATAAGAAATGATATTTTTCATATAGACTTAATAAATTTTAACTCTAATATACACTCTCTTTGCCTCTCATAAGAGTGCACTTCTTTCTATTTTGTAACATCCCATAACAGTGTGCATTTGTCATTTTTGGGAATTACTCCACCACCAACTCCTTATGGGACAAAGGAAGTATTTCATTTTATAAGAACACACTATAATACGCCTTAACCTCTAGCAACTTCAATTTTCTTGACCCAACAACACTGCAACACAATTAATAATGGTATACAGTATTCATGCAACTTCTCTAAAGAAACCTAAAGCAGAACTGGAGAGAAGCAACAAAATCTGTTCCCAGAGAAACAGAAAATGAAGATAAGCTGGGAGAGTCGAATGTATGAACATACAGAAATCCAGCAGTACATAATGAAGTTCATCTATATACACGAAACGAGCATTCTATAAATTTAATGGCCGGCCAAATACAGTTGATTACTTAGAAATTTGGCTGACCAGTCATCTCTATTTACAAAAGCTATCCCACTGCAGTACCTGAAACCAGAGGCAGCCAGTAAATGCCATCCATTGTTACATGTTATGGCATGGCTTTGTAACGACACGAAGCAGAGAATACAACGCTCACCGTATCATATCACGCCCAGTTTCTCTTGGACCGAAGCTGTGTCAGCTTGTCTCTCCACAAAGCTACAATAAACCATCAAAATCATGCAATGCTACAACGTTGATTTTTATTAAGACGAACTACATAGGTTCTAACAAACTCCAAAGAAACGAGTTGTACAAGGTTGTACAAGCGGTATACTTCTTTGCTACTCCAGTCAGATTTCTCAATTTACTGGTTGTACCAACATCTTGCTGTTTCTTTGGGTGAACCTTCAAACTATATGCTTAAAAAGTTCTGTAAGAGTTTGCCATTTAGATTATGAACATATGATTCAGATGTTTTCAGTAATCCATTTGGTTTTAAAGAATGTTGCTTGTCATCCCTTTTTCCTTTCTCCATCTACATGCTAATAGAGTGAGGTGGTGGGAATACGAAACTAATTGTTGGTCTCCAAAGGAAAATCTTGGAATAGTAATACCTCATAAGGTGTGTTTGCATTGTAAAATTTTAATTGGAAAAGAATGGATAAAAAAATATGAGAAAATATTATCCTTCTCTCATTTTTTAATCATATGTTTACTAGAGATGAAAAGATGAGAAAATGTTGGAAAATATTTTCACAGCACTACTCAAGATAATACTCCATTATCCAATATTGGAGAGAAAATGAGTGGAAAGAACTGCCCGAGAAAATATTTCATCTTGCCGGAGAAAATTTTCTATTATAGTAAACATGTGAAAATTGTGAAAAAATGCTGAAAATATATCTTTTCTCTCATTTTCCATCAAAGTAAACGCACCCTTAATCTTGAAACAATGTCCTGGAATTAGAAAACAGAAAGGCAAAAACTTGTGTGCATTTGGATGTACGGTGCATCCACCCCAATTAGGGTTCACCATTCTCCAATTAGGGTTTATTAATCCTCAATTAGGATTTAATTGGGGTGGATGTACCATGCATCCAAATGCAGCGGAGTGTGCCTCAAACGTAAATACCTGCATCCCTGTAGCGTTCTTCAACAGCAGCGATCAACATGTTGCGCACTAAATTGAATTCTTTAGTCTGAATGCACGGCTGCCCCGTGGGTCTGCATCAACAATAACAGAAGTAGGACCTTCCCTTGAGATAATTCGCTCGGATAATAAGATTACACATTTATATTCATGTGCATGCAAGTATCATTAAAAGTAGTCAATCATCAGATTTTTTCAAGTGGCAGAATTGAGTATCCATGTATTGTTAACTTGCAACAATCAGAATCTTCCTTACTTAGTTCATTTTATAAATAATACAGAGAACTAATATCATCTATAAGCAGCTCAAAAGACATCCACTTACGAGTCACGGAGCGTGATGTAGTAATCTTGTCCTGAAAGTGTGGATATAACATAGATGAGGGCGATTGATTACCTATCCAGTTGAGTGAAAAATGGGCCATCTGATGAGGAGCTCTGTGCAGTCACCTTTTCAGCTTCAATAACCTTCATGCCATCACTATATGCCAGCGACTTGTTGACTTGTATTGGCACCTGGAAGAAATATAACATGGCATTATCAAAAGAGTTAATTTTGATGGCCTTAGAACCACATAATCCCTATAATTAATATAAATAAATAAAAGAAACATCACCAAATCCACATTAATGAGTCAAATTCCCATCAACAAAAGATTTATTAAACTCTGAAATCACGACATCTAAGTAGAATGATACAGAGTGTAAATTTGACAAAAAACCACAAGCACGGTATGATTCAGTAATTACCAGCAACAAAAAGTTTAAAAGTTCAAATATGCTGATTCATAGCTTGTCACATTCCCTTCAATTAGGCACCATTAAATCTATATACCTTATGGAAAAAAGGGAACCCCCAGATAGGAACCATGAGGTTCGAGTCTTAGTCCAATGACATATCAAGCAGATGGCGAAAATACTAAGTTACGTCTATATTAGGTACTCACATGAGCAACATTGTAGCTTACATTCTTCCAATTAGGTTCAGCACAAAGATAATAAAAGACTTTCTCCTCCAAACATATAAACAAGTAAGGGACCTGGGCCATTGTAATTCTGCATCATTACCTTGCATCTCACCGCTATGTTAATGGCATCCGAGGGCCGGAGATCAAAGCATAAGGTCTCAGCTTCATTATCCAACTTCAATCACACCAAATATTTTATCAGTAAAAAGTAATATGAAATCTGGCTGTAATTCAACATTACATCCCACAAGAAGGCCGAGTATTCTACAGTTTCACCAGGATTACACAAGGGAGTTTACCTTTGCAAGATGTAACTCGGCAAAGTACGCCTCCTGCACCCTCTTGGTGACACGTACAAGTTTCACCTGGAAAAGAGGTGCACAAAGCAATTCAGGTTTGAAACGGGTTCTGGCACAGAGAAGTGGAAGCTAGTATAAGTCTTCAACTCACTGTATATCCCATCTTGTCAACCATTTCCTTCACCACTTGATACATAGTTGGTCTAGCCTGAACGACAAGCCACGAATTAGTGAGAGAAAAATGTGTTTCCTAAGTCCAGTAGCTTAAAAAGAACCAGAAAAGTGTGCACATACAATTTGTACATTACGCACAGCGGCCATGAGGAGCACACTCGGCATCTCCACTGAAACAGAATCCACGAAAGCATTGAATATAAAAAGACTTGAAAGACTTATTTAGCAATCACTATAAGACGACGACAATATTATAGACATACAAACAATAATTGGGAGAAGAAGCCCAGTCCCATCTTCCATCTTCAAGACAATTGCAGGATGTGGAGCATAGTCGGGCAGATGGCCTCCCTGAGGGTTATTATGAGCACATCTCAAATACCCACCATCTCTCATCTTGATCATGAAACCGTCTGTGCCACTTCTCACCTCAACTATTTGAAACAATTTAAACACATCTCTCAAGTGAATCGTGTGATCAAATTAAGTCATCAGTGTCCGGTGACAAATAAAACGATTTCAAATGAACAACTATTTTCAATACACAACCACATAGACTACAATTCTGACATTAGACCCCAACAAGAAGCAAACAAGAAAAGAAAAGAAGTAGTTACCAGCTTCAACGACACTTGAATTCACATAATCTGCATTATTCTCACTGAAATTTTCTGCCATGCTACCATTACCATCTGATGATGAACTGAAACTACCCCGAATTTGTCTGCAATTCCTCAAATTCTGTCGATAACTGACATTAGCCACGCCGCTGTTAATCCCTTTCAGCCCCCAAAATCCACTCAACTTAGATTTTAGCAGAGACGAATCGACGGGTACAGAGTATACCCCAGTTTGTTTTGCATTGACCACAGGACAAACTACTGGGCCCTGTATCGAAGCCATCTTGAATCCTTTCAAATGCACCTGAGAGCTCATCGATGGAGATCAAAAGCATACAATCCATCAACGAGCAACTCAATTTTAGTTTTCAAAAAAATGATATCTTGAAAATACTATGCAGCTTTTATCTATCTAACAGACTACATAATTTTCAAAGTGTACAACTTAACAGAACACATAAAAAATATGCCATCTTCATGAAGCTTGTAAATTCTAACCTGAAATCAGGACTTATGTGGTCTGTTACATTATGAATTTATGATTATTTAGCTCTAGAACAAAAATTTAGCCTACTAAACAAAGATTACTCTCTATCATATGAGTCAACGAACACAGAATCACAGTTAACTTGCTCCTCAAATTTGCAAGTTTCTTCTAACCAAAAAAAAAATCCAATCGAAATATTCAAACATGGCTCTTTATTCTTAACTTATAGAACAAGAGATACTGTTCAAGTAGATTCTAAGAGACCATCAATCACAACACGAATCAAAGCAGCTCTCTCTCTATACTGTATGCGACAATTTACCTGAATAGATACACCTGATCTTCCTCAAAAGTGGTTGAAGAATCAAGAGGAATTCTGCAGCTCAATCTCTACAAGAAGACCAATTCCAAGATCACAACTTTCCAAAATTTAATGTGATCAACAATCGAGGCGTAGAAGGAAAGTGAAAGCAGAGTGGTGAAGAGAGAGAAGGGATCAAGAATTAAATAAGCAATGGGAGAAAAGAGAAAGTGGATAAAGGGAAGAAGAAGGAGAAGCGGTGTGTCAGAGAAGTGTAGAAGAAGATAAGGGTTCGCTGAAAATTTTAGTTTTCTGATCAGAATAAATCAGAGCATGAGATTATGACTTCACGCAATAGGTTGATCTCAAATGAAGTCTCTCTCTCTCTCTATATATCTGAATTGTGAATTGTGATTTGTGATTTGTGATGTGCCTAAAGACGGATGTGCCCTTTTGCATACATGTAATTCAGCACAGCATTTGGCCATTTCCATTTTCTTCATGGAGATGAAAAGAAATTAAGCAAAATATCCCCACGCAGATATTTTTTTTCTAATCCCTTTCCTTTTCCTTTCCTGGTCAGTATTTTTCCGTTCTTGAAGATTCTTCTTTTCATTTTTTCAGAAAAAACAAACTTCTTGAAGCATTAGTCTATGTTGGAGTTATCAACATTTCCAAATTCATTAGATTAACTTAAATCCTGCTTCACTCTCTTCAAATGACTTATTATATCTTCTAACATATCAGATTGTGATATATTTTCATTGATCATGATTTTCCTTATTTACCATACATTATCTATCCTAATATAAGGAGTGTCTTGAACACAAAATATAAATTATTTATATATAATAATTTAACTTTATTATATATTTTATTTCAGGGGTAATTGGCTCTAAATCCATACATTATAGTCAAATTTTGATTTTTCCCATACATTATAAAATTGATGCCAAAATACATATACTTTGAGATGGATTGAAATTTCCCATAAATTTAAATTTTCCCCAAATCAAAGCTTACGTGACAAAATTAAAATTGATGTGGCAAGCTTATAGATCAAAACGACATCGTTTTGATTATTATTATTTTTAAAAAAAATGAAAAATAAAAAAAATACAGTTTGCCGCATTATTGTTGACATCTCCAGGTCGTTGCCCGGCTTCCGATTTTGGCCCGTTTTATTTTTTAATTTAAAAGAAAATCAAAATAATGTTATTTTGATCGATAAGCTTGCCACAACAATTTTAAATTTTCCATGTAAGCTTTGATTTGGGAGAAATTGAAATTGATGGGAAATTCTAAAAAGTCTCAAAGTGTATGTATTTTGGCACCAATTTCATACTGTATGAGAAAAACCATAATGTATAACGTATGAATTTACAGCCAATTGACGTTTTTTTATAAATAATAGTACTCCTTTTATTTACGATATCGTTTCCACTTTTGCTATTTTAGTCCGTCTACAATATTATTTTCACTTTCATTTATAATAGTGGAGTCCTCCACATAACACTTTATTTTCCTCCACACATTTATAATGAGACTCAAACTCCAATTCACAATATTATCAACTACTATCCACCATTTTCTTAAAATTCGTGTCGTCCACGGTATAGAAACGATATCGTTGACAGAGGGAGTATATTACAAAAATGGTTAATTGTCTGTTAAATATTGAATTTTCATCAAATACCGATTTGTATATAAACCTTAAAATATAATGCGGTAATTACTGAACTTTTGTCAAATTCTTGTTTTGCATATAAATTTTAAAAGGAAGTGTGGTAATTATTGAATAGGACACGGTGAGTATATTTATGCAAATTTAAAAGAATATATCACGTTAGGTCCGGGGGGTCTCGAATAGGTGTATGGGGGGGGAATACACCTATAGGCTATTATTGGTCTATCTACCAACCTCAATCAGAGGGATCTCAGTCAGAGATAGAAATGAAACTTTACAAGCAAACCAGACACCTGTTTAACCGAAATTAGTTTTGACCAACAGGGTTGACGACTGATACTGAAAGCTCTTCAGTAAAGAGTTATCAGTTAAGTCACAAGAACTTAACTGATCCACGTAAGGGCTTCAGTCGTGTTTGCAAATATAGAGATGATATCACTCTTCCTTACTATCAGAGGATAGTTCAGTCAGATTGATATCACACGCAACGGAAATTAAACTTAGTTTCGAATAGCCTCGGTGGAGCAGATAGTTGGATTAGGGTTTCTCTAGATGTTAGTCAGTGTTCAGTTTTAACAAAAGAAATAGCACAATAATGAATGTAAAACTGAAAGCTGTAAATAACACAGAGACTTTTACGTGGTTCGGAAAAACTCTTTCCTACATCCACGGCTGGTTGATCAGACCAACAATCCACTCCGCAAGTGTTTGCCTGGTGCACTGCAAACCGTAAACTGAAGATAAACTCTCTTCAGCACCTACACACCTCGCGTAGGGTTTCCCTACCTACACACCTCGTATAGGATTTCAGCACCTACACAACTCGCGTAGGATTTCCCTGCTAAGCACACCTCGTGCTCAGACTTCCCTTTCAGAGTTCAGAGTACCTTCCTGAATCTCCGAGTCACTCAAACACTCTTATGGGGGAGAGGTTTAAACGAGTGCCAACTATACTTACAAAGAACAAGTTCTTTGAAGCAAGTTTGACCTTTGGCTTCTGGGTACACAGAATATATGCCTAGGGTCTAAGAGAATGTATGTAATCAGCAGTGACTGATTTTGGCTTTGAAATTCTCTTCTTCGATTCAAGCTTTGAGCGTTTAAGCTTTTTGGCTGAGTAGCTATTTCGGCAGAGCTTCAGCTTATGTTGTTGAATCGGTGAAGATTGAAGTGATCCTCGAGCGCTATTTGTAGGAGAACTCTTGAATAGATCCGTTGGCGTAAATCGTCCTCAAGATTTCTTCCGTTGGAGAGCAATTCGAATTTGGGCTGAGGCTTCAATCTTCGAGGTTCCTTGTCTGTGTGGAAACGGCTCTCTTTGAACGACAGGAGATGTGACATCTCTGAAAAGTAACCACCAGATAAGAATGACCTCTGCAGATATAAGATATTGAGATATCTCTGCATTTAATGCGGCTGTACTTGAGCGTACGTGGCTTCCTCTGAACATTGGAAGATCAGTCCTAGGAGGAATGTTCAACTGATACTTGACTTTAGTATCAGTTTATGGCGCGCATTAAATAATCAGTCTTCAACTGATTCTTCAACTGATACTTCAGTTGGTAACTCCAGTCTTCAGTCTTCAGTCTTTAACACCGCAACTAAACTAGAAACGAACTCTAACACTTGAGTTCAAAACGATTCTAGTCTATTACATTTAAGTCCTATGAATTTTGGTATCATCAAAACAAGGATTAGGATATTCCACAAGGTTCCCAACATATCAATTTATAATTGAAAAAAGTTCCACGTGAATATATCAATTTATTATATTTACATAAAAAATTCTATCTAATTTCATCTTCCATCTCTACATTAAAAATATATTTGTGATTTCGCTTCACTTTTCTATTAAAAGAAAAAGAATTAGATCTCAAAAATACTAATTACTCCCTCCATCTCATGAAGCATGACCCAGTTCTTTTCGACATGAGAATTAAGAAATTGATATTTTGTGTGTTAAATGTGGTATGTGAAAAAATGAAAAGGTGAATAGAGGGTAAATTTTTTGTCATTTTTAAAAACAGGTCAAGCTTGGTGGAACAATCCAAAAAGGAAATTGGGTCATGCTTCGTGGGACGGAGGGAGTATCCTATTTCATTAAGTATATATTAAAAATATATAATTTTATCTTTCATTGTTACATTAATTAAAAATGTATCTTTAATTTTATATTAATCATGAACAGAATAATTATTTCAATTTTTTATATTAATTACTATATACTACATAGAAATTTATTATAATTATTCAACTTTAACAATTAATTAATATAAAATGTATGAATTATGTGCAATACACACCTCTCTACTAGTAAAATAAAACAAGCAATGACTTCAAAAATCTATCTACAACTTTCCATGAGAGAAATATGTTTCTTATATTCATAGTATAACCGATTTATAATTAGATAACTCTTTATAAATTGCATATATAAGATATAAATAATGCAAAAAAAAGTACTTCCTCCATCCCATAAAGCATGATTCAATTTTTATTTATTTTTGGTTTATCCCGAAAAGCTTGACTTGTTTTTAAAATGGGCACAAAATTATCTTTTATTCACCTTTTCATTTTTTTCACCTACCACACTTAACACATTAAATATCAATTTTTTTAATTTTTATGTAAAAAAAAATTGGCAAAATCTTGGGTACACCCAGGTGCACGGTGCACCCGGGTCGTACCCTGACCCACTTAACCCGTATCTAAACTAAAAAACAAGCAATTTATACATTAAAAGCATGAATTAACTAAACTTCCGTCTACTAGCTTAGTTGGCTGGGCATTCATTGCTTCACCCCCATTCATAACTAAAGGGGTGGCAGTTCGAATCCCCTTGGCTTCACCCCCTTCAGCCCATTTTTCACTTTCTTCTTCTTTTCTCAGTTTCTTTTCCTTCTTTACATAGTTTCTTTCTTCCCCTTCAGCGCATTTCCACTTTCTTCTTTTCTTAGTTTCTTTTCCTTGTTTACATAGTTTCTTTCTTAATTTAGTGCATTTCAACTTCCTATTTTTCTTTTCTTAGTTTCTTTTCCTTCTTTTCTTAGTTTCTTTCTTAATTTTTTTTATTTTCAATTTTTTTTATTAAATGATACTATTATATTTTTATTTGAATTACACTTTTAATTATGTATAACAATACTAATTCTATTATTAAATTATACTATTTAATCCTATAATGATACTATTGTTGTTAATAAATTACACTATCTATATTATTAAATGATACTATTATATTTTTATTTGAATTACACTTTTAATTATGTATAACAATACTAATTCTATTATTAAATTGTACTATCTACATTAATTATTGATACTATATTTATATATGAATGACACTTTTAATATATCTAAATAATATTAATAAATAATACTATATTTATATTTATATTTAAATGATACTTTTAATATATGTATATAAATGACACTACTACGACATACAAATGACATTATAAGATTTTAAATGATACTATAACATTTAAAATGACACCTTAACATTTCGAATAACACTACTCCTTAAAAATGCCACCATTTTTCTTAGTAAATGAATCTATTTAGGTTTAGGATTTAGGGTTTAGATTTAGGGTTTAGGTTTCAGGTTTAGGGTTTATGATTGAAGGTTTCAAGTTTAGGGTTTAGGGTTTAGGGTTTCAGGTTTGAGGTTTAGGTTTCAGGTTCAGGGTTTAGGATTTAGGGTTTCTGATTTAGGGTTCAGGATTTAGGGTTTAGGTTTAGGGTTTAGGTTTCAGGTTTAGGGTTTAGGATTGAAGGTTTCAGGTTTAGGGTTTAGGGTTTCAGGTTTAAGGTTTAGGTTTCAGGTTTAGGGTTTAGGTTTCAGGTTTAGGGTTTAGGGTTTAGGATTTAGGGTTTCAAGTTTAGGGTTTAGGATTTAGGGTTTAGAATAGTTGAAGTGTCATTTGAATTTCAGGTTTAGGGTTTAAGATTTCAAATAACACTTTAAAATTTTATAGTGTCATTCGAAATGTTTGAAATCTTGTAGTGTCATTCGAAATCTCATAGTGTCCTTCAAAACGTTATAGTGTCATTCGAAATATTATAGTGACTTTCGAAATTTCATAGTGTCATTCGCAATGTTAAAGTGTCGTTCATTCGAAATGTTATAGTGTCATTCGAAATCATGTAGTGTCGTTCGGAATGTTAAAGTGTCGTTCCAAATATTATAGTGTTATTTGAAATGTTAAAGTTTCATTCGAAATCTTAAAGTGTCATCCGAAATGTTAAAGTGTCTTTCAAAATGTTATAGTGTCATTTTGTTCTTAAACGTGTCATTTCAAATCTCATAGTGTCATTTTGAAATGTTAAAATTTTGTTACTAATCTTATAGTGTTGTTTGAAATCTTATAGTGTCGTTCCAAATTTTTTAGTGCCATTTGAAATATTATAGTGTCATTTCAAATAATGTAGTGTCATTCGAAATCTCATAGTGTCATTTGAAACGTTATAGTGTCATTCGAAAGGTTATAGTGTCATTTCAAATCTTATAGTGTCATTCGAAATCATGTAGTTTCATTCCAAATGTTATAGTGTCATTCGAAATATTATAGTGACATTCAAAATCTTATAGTGTCATTTGAAATGCCATAGTGTCATTCGAAATGTTATAGTGTCGTTCCAAATCTTATAGTGTCATTTGTATGTCGGAGTAGTGTCATTTGAAATACTGAAGTGTCATTTGAAATATTAAAGTGTCATTTAAAATATTGTAGTGTCATTCGAAATGTTAAAGTGTCATTTGTATATCAGAGTAGTGTCACTTGAAATCTTGTATTGTCATTTGTATGTCGGAGTAGTGTCATTTGAAATATTAAAGTGTCATTTAAAATATTGTAGTGTCATTCAAAATATTAAAGTGTCATTTGTATATCGGAGTAGTGTCATTTGAAATGTTATAGTGTCATTTGAAATCTTGTTGCGTCATTCAAATGTTAAAGTGTCATTTGTATATCGAAGTAGTGTTATTCGAAATGTTATAGTGTCATTTGTATATCGGAGTAGTGTCATTTGAAATGTTATAGTGTCATTTGAAATCTTGTTGTGTCATTCGAAATGTTAAAGTGTCATTTGTATATCGGAGTAGTGTCATTTGAAATGTTATAGTGTCATTTGAAATCTTGTTGTGTCATTCGAAATGTTAAAGCGTCATTTGAAATCTTGTTGTGTCATTCGAAATGTTAAAGTGTCATTTGAAATCTTGTTGTGTCATTCGAAATGTTAAAGTGTCATTTGAAATCTTGTTGTGTCATTCAAAATATTAAAGCGTCATTTGAAATCTTGTAGTGTCATTCGTATGTCGGAGTAGTGTCATTTGTAGAATAGAAAAGTGTTCTTTATAATAATGTTAGTGTCATTTTTTATATTGTGTTATTTGTAGAACACGATAGTATTATTTATATAACATGATAGTGTTAGTGTCATTTCCATATAGTGTTATTGTCATTTGTATAACATAAAAGTGTTCTTTATAATAGTGTTAGTGTCATTTTCAGATAATATCATTTGTTCAACATAATAGTGTTATTTATATAACATGATAGTGTCATTTGTAGAACAAAATGATATCATTTAGTGTCATTTCCATATAGTGTTATTTGTAGAACAAAATAATATCATTCAGATACTATGAATCAATTCATTATAGTGTCATTTGTAGAACTATATAGTGTTATTTATATAATATGATAATGTCATTTAAATATAAATGTAATAAGTATAATTTATTAATGCATGTAATGTTATTTACTAAGAAAAATAGTGTCATTCAAATATATTAAAAGTGTCATTTGATAAGAAAAATAATGTCATTTTTAAATATATTAAAAATGTCATTTACTAAGAAAAATAGTGTTATTTAATATGAAAAAAAAGTTATTTTTAGATATATTAAAAGTGTCATTTACTAAGAAAAATAGTGTCATTTAGATATATTAAAAGTGTCATTATAATATAAAACTAAGAGAATAAGAAAAAAATCAATTTAAACTAAAAAAAGAGTCCAAAAAGAAAAGGTTAAAACCAAAAATATAATTTAATAAAATGAAAAAGAAGAAAAAAGCGAGAAATCAAATAAGAAAGAAGAAAAAAATGATTTAAAACGGTAAAAAAAAAAAGATAGCAATTGTAGGAAAAAAAAAACGAAAAAGAAAGAAAAAAAAAGGTTTAAAACAGTTAAAAAACGAAAAAACGGAAAAACAAAAAAGAGAGAATAAAATGAGGTTTGAACCCGTGACCTTCAAGAAATAAGGTATGGGTTCAAACCAACTGAGCTACCCATTCCACTTAAAATTGTTCTACGCAATTAATATATATACCCTCTTTACTCTGGATCTGGGTCAAATATGAATCTTGGGTAACCCGGGTGTATCCAAGATCAGCCCAAAAAAATTAGGTCATGCTTCGTAGGAGGAAGTGATTATAAGAATTTCATCTAAAGATGGATGAAATTTGATCCAATTATATGAGATACATACTACGCACACACAGCTACACTTGAAAAGGATAACTGTCCCAAAAATGGGACCCACCAATATTAAGCTTTTGTGTGAAGGGTGTTTATGTCATTCTCTGAAAGGAGGAGTTGACGTCATGAAAGAGGTAGCTGACAGCAACCGCACCGCCGCCGGCGAGCAATATTAGAAGGCAGCGAAGAGTGCCACGTGTAAGCAAATACCAAGACAATGTGGATAAGGAGGAGTCCTTCTCTTGCAAATAGATAGAATTGGAGATCCTCATCAGCAAAGATTCCCACACTTTGAATGCCTGTAACCCACTTGAATGCCCTACAAATATCCGCCACCAAATTACTTTTTTCTTTTTTTATCTTTTTTAGGTTCATATATTTTTCATTTGTAAGAATTTGGAGAAGTTGAAGTATTATTATGGTTTTCTTTCCTTTTCTCACATTCAAACTAGCATAAGAAAAGTGTAAACGTCTCTAGTATCGTAGTTTAATCGTATTTTTTTTCTTTCTACAAGAATAAAGGTGCAAATTTCAATTTTATCATTATTTAATTAAAATAAATGTGCAATGGTACCAACAATAACTACATTATCCACATTTCATCATTAACTAGCATTTGCACTCGTACGTTGCACGAAAAATACTTTTATATTTTCTTATATATAAAATTGATTATCATTTAATTATTATATAAATATTCTAAATGTAATTAAAAATACTATAATTTAAGATAAATATATTTTAGTTTAATATAAAAATAATAAAGAATAATTCACATTAATAATAAATGATCTTGTGAAAAAAGAAAACAATAAGTTAAAAGACAATTGGAAAAAAAATAGATTTATTCAAAAAAAAAGAGGAGAGAGGAGAGAGAATTTTCTTAAGTTTTAATCTTTAAATAAATATAATTTTTATATTTTAAATCCAATATTTACGTAACATATATCAAATTAAAGCTCTTGCCATGATTTTTAAATAATGGTTAATTAAGCACAATTTAAGTATCAATTGCAATCAAAAGAGGTTGAACGTTAAATTGGAGCTGTTAGACTACGATTTCTAAATAATGGTTAATTAAGCACAATTTAAGTATTTGGTTAAATTTGACTATTTTTTTTAATTTGTTGTTAATGAATTGTTCAAAGGTATAAAAAGATCTCGATGTTCATAAAGTTTCAGAGATATCTCCATGACATATGTTTTAATGTCAAAGCATTCATACTCTAAATTATTACGATCTTTCAGTATTTATAGATGGGGTTTGAATAGAGCCGTTGTCTTCTTCAAATTAGCAACCCGTTGGTGGTTGTAATCTTACCGTTTTGATTGTATATGAGATGTCGTTGTCGGGTTCTACAATTTTATACTTTTGAATTTTGTAACCTTGAATTTGCTATGCGGTATGCAAGGTACTAGGGGTGGATCTATTAAGGGGCTGCAAGTGCAACTCCAAAATTTTGTCCTATATATATTACATATATTTAACTTAATATTTACATAGTTCAATTTTAGCTCAATCCAACTTTCAGGAAAAAAAAAATCTTTCAACATAAAAATAAAAATTAATTTATTCTGTAGAAAATAGATTATTTTTTAAAAACAAATATATAGATGTAGTTTTTTATATTCTTTCAACTATAATGGTACAATTTGCAGGGGTAGCTTTAGTATATATTATTGAATCAATAGAAAGAGAATAATTATTTATTATAGTCGGTGATCGAATTTTAATCCTAAGTCCATTAAAATTCTATTTACACAAAAATGAATTATACAGACTGCTCGAAAAAATTGGCTCGTCGAGTTCAGCCCCCCTTATCAACAAATCTTGGATCCGCCCCTGAAGGTACGGAAGATCTTCAATGGGGTTCTCTGCATTGGACTCCTAATTAGCTGGAATACATGATCAGTTATATCTTCATTTAATTTCAACAGATTCTGCGCATCCATTGAGTCTTCTCCTCTACTGAATCTTCATTCTCACCTGGATCTCTTCAGCTGGTTCTTATCTTTGAACTGGGACTTTACTTCATTCGAATTTTCTCTTTACCTGAGACTTTCTCCTCAGCTGGTTCTTCTAGTAGCGTTGTTCTTCGTAGGAATTTTTCTAAGTCTTCTTTCACTTGAGAGATCTTAACTTAGATTTCAGCATACTGCACTTCAATTGGAAACGTTCTGGATCCAAATCAGTTGTGTCATCATCTCTGTTGAGCATGTTTCCCCTTAGCTGAATACCTATAGAGTGTTGATAAGAGTTCCATAGAAAGTGAACTGGCAATCTACTTAATCAGCAGGTCTGATCATTATTGATTTTTTAATATCATTCAAACATAGAATTTTTCCAATACTTAACAATAATTAAAATATGACAAAAACATTTACAAAATTAAAACAAAAGACTTTATCACGTGCAAAATACTTATATATATATATATATATATATATAATATTAGCATATTGATTGATTATATAATGAATTAATCAATCCATATAGATAGATAAGGATTCATTGAATTTATGACTAACTATATATATATATATATTATATTTTGGGCTTAATTGAATACGTAATATTACATAATACTCATTTTATCTCTAAAAATAGTTTTAGAAGGGTGCATCACGAGTATTAATAAAAGTGATTGAGTGTATTATGAGTGGAGAAAAAGTATCACATAAATATAGTGTTAATAATGATAATTAATAGTATTGTGAGTGGAGAAAATAGCTCATTATGTAGTAGAATATGTAAATAAAAGTGAATTTTGTATTAGTCAAATAAAATAATAAAAATTAATAGTTTTCTCCAATCATAGTTTCAATAATATATAGCCAAAACTTAGTGTTTTGGACGGAATTACCTCTAGCTATGTATGTACAAAACATAACCTCATTTTCACTCTCCCTGAAACTCTCCGCTTTATCTTCTTTCGCATTCCTTTTCTCTCAAACCCGAAGGGCATGTTTGGTAACCCCGTTAGTATAAGCCAATATAGATAAAATTTAAGATATGTATCATAGATATGGTGAGATTAGTATTATAGCCTAGTGTTAGGTAGATAAGATATAAAATATAGATATATACTATGAATTTGTTGATTAGTAACTTAGATTAAAATTTAGATTAAATAAACAAATCACCATTCTAATCTTATATTAAATTAATTGATAAACTTAAAATTAAAAAAGATAAAAAGAAGAAGGAAAATCCAATGCCATATCCACCCATATTTTCTGATGAATAGATCAACATCCTCTCATTTAAAATCTGGTGAACTACACCACCACGTTATCAACACCATATCTACTTCCATTTCTGAGATATAGTTCTAGATATAAAGATCTATGAGTTTCAGATGTACACGTGAGATCCAAATCTATATCTACAAAGATCTGGAATGAAATGATACGAATGATCACTTTCGTACCATTTGTTCCAAGATCTGTCGCAGTAAACAAAGGAATGGAAGGGGTCGATACTCCCACTTGGACCATCCATTATGTATGTTCCAAGATCTGTCAGGGGGAGGGGGGACAAGGCTAGTATGATTGGTGAGAATGCAGCCATTCATGCCAACTATTCTGAGATTTGTCCCGCATATGCGCGGAATAAGTGGTACAAAAAAATAATATGTATCATTCATGCAAAGTACGCAGGCAGAGTTGTATTAGGGTGAAGAAGAAAACAGTCTCCATCCTTCCTCAAATCACCAACGTTGTCCACGACTCCACGTATGACGCTTTCTTTCTGTGAAAGAAAGTGATTTTTTTTTATAAAAAATAAATATTTAGGTTAGAGATTTAGTTAGATTTTGTGTTACTTATGAGATTTGTCAGATTTCGTGTTGATTTACTCATATGATTTGCAATTATATTTATTGGATAATGAAGAAAAAAAATATTTGATTCGAATTTTGTTCATCAATTGTACTTGAATTTGTTAGAACAAATTGCAAGTCTATGATTTTTTATTGAAACATATTGTGTCATTTTTGTGGGATGGTACAAATGACATATTCATACCATTCGCCCCAAGTGCTAGCGCGATAGACTTTGGGACGAATGATGCAAATATCTCATTTCGTACCATTCGTGCATACACTTCGAACGAATAGTGCGAATAGGCATTTTCGTATAATTCGTGCCAACCCTTGGTGCGACAAACCTTGGGATGAATGGTGTGAATTGATTTTTCCGTACAATTCGTGCCAACACTTGGTGGGATAGACCTTGGGATGAATGGTACCAAAGGCTCTTATGTACCATTCGTTTCAAGTGCTGGCATGACAGCTCTTGGAATGAATGGAGCGAAAAGGTCATTTCATACCATTCATACCAATACTGGCGCGATAGACCTTAGGACGAATGGTACGAATAGGTCATTTCGTACCATTCGTCTCAGGTGCTGGCGTGACAGACCTTAGAATGAATGGTACAAAATGACATGTTCATATCATTCGTTCCAAAGTCTATCTCGACATAACTTTGAACGAATGGTACGAAAGGGCCTATTTGTACTATTTGTACCATAGCCTTGCAGTTTTTGAATCAACAAAAAATAATACGAAAAATAAAAATTTGAAATAACACAAATTGTAATCGATGTTTTATTCATCTTCTTCATTTTACAATAAATCCAATTACGAATACAAGTACAATCTCACAAAATAACATAATAAAACGAAATCTGACAAATCTAACTAAACGCATGAACTAAATCTTCAATGATTTGAAACGGATACTCCCGCTTGTGGCTGTGAATCCTTGTTCTAGGCATGTATTATAGGAAAGCCTAGAGATTAATTTCTTCACCATCCCAAAAATATCCGTTGGTACAATTGGTACGAATGGTGCGAATGCATGTTTTCATACCATTTGTGTTGCACATATGTTGTGACAGGTACATAAATGGATAGAATAAATGGTGTTAATGGGTGCATTGGCACCATCCATCCTCCGGTTGGCGCGACAGATCTTAGAACAAATGGTATGAAAGTACCTATTCGTATCATTTCATTCCAATTTTTTGTAAATCTATATTTTGATCTCGTAACTCTCGTACATCTAGAACTTCTGGAACTCGTAAATCTCATATATCTGAAACTAGATCTTGAAAAAGGAAAGTAGATTTGGCGATAACAACATGGTGGTGTAGTTCATTAAATTATGAAGAAAATAATGTTGACGACGATGCTCGGTGAATATGGAGAAGAAGATGTCAACTGTGGTAAATAAGAAAATCGAATAAGAGATCGTAAAAAATAAAGAGAGAAAGATAGGCTCATCAGAGACATAGAGAGAGTCAACCATCTGAAATTTAGGATTTTGAAAAACATGAAGTGAATTTTGTGCGTACAAGTGCGCAGAGGTAAATTTGTTCTCAACACTAAAATGTGACTATAATTTATTAAAATAATATTAGATGAATAATTATTGATTTTCATTATCCCCAATAAATATTTCGCGCTATTAATACTATGTAAGTAATTTGTAGGGTAATGCGTGTAAATGAAAAGTGTCTATTTTGTGTAGACATCAAAATTGCAAAACGATAAAGATTGAGAAAGTACTAAATAGACACTGAATAGTGAAACTAATCGCCCACAGGGCCACAAGGCCACAATATTTTTGAATCCAAAAAATAAATCTATGGCGCACTCACTAAAATTAGGTGGGTTTATAAAAAGAGAAACAAAAATAAAAAGTACAATAAGAAAAGAAAAGGAAAGACATAAATGTAATATTGGAATAATCAATCCAAACAATTATATTTAACTGAAAAAGTGTAAATTAAATAAAAAATCATTATAAACATATTAGATTAATGAATATGAGTTTAGGGCATTTAATTTGCCTAGTAATTGTGGTCATAAATGAATGTATAACAATCAATTAATTGAAAATTTACATATAAGCATAAAATGGGAAATTTAGAAAAATGAAAATAAAAAATTCTTGATTTGCGAATAGAGAAGTGTTACAATGACTTCAGTATACTTCGTTTTGTAGTAATAACAGATAGATTCCTCAAACCGACAGCGGTTAACAACCATTAACTGAACATGAACTTTTCAAAAAAAAATTATGATAGGTCCTATACCCATCCAGTCTACTATCATTTTGCAATGCTATAACGCACATATAATACGCCCATAATGTAATAATTTACAAATACTCCCCATTACTAATTCACAAATACTCCCCATTACAATGTTTCACAATCTTATTCTATACTAGTATTATTTTATCTATTCTTATATGTAAAATAAAATAAAATAAACTCCATAAATTCAATATAACATTACATGATAAATGGACAAAACTTATTTAATAACTTAGAAAACAAAAATAAAAATATTTAAACAAAGACCCAATGTAGGTCGAGTCTGAAATAAGGCTGTGCACATATACAATAACTGCCTGTATTTATTTAATTCGCTTCCCTCTCTTCATCCATTATATGTTCATATATCCCCAGCCAGAGCCACGACAACCATAATATATGTTTACACAAGGAAACACCTAAGTCCAATTAAATCATAAACCTAGACATTAAGTAGGGTGTTCAAAGAATACAATTAGCAACTCCAGCATCCTCATCTAACAACCAATGTAAGCAACGTAGGAGGACCCGCTATGAGTTTTAATCTTTCCTCTGCTCGTTTAAAAACATGATTAGATGAATTGAATTGAATCAAAGAGACAAATACACATTGCAAGAACTTGCCTTGGCCAGATTTGATGATCAGTCTGTTCCTTGCCGTTCCAACACTCCATCATTCGCTCAGTTTGCAGTTGCGTACATATGGGTGGTCATACTTTATATACTTGGTCCAATATGGCTTGTACTTAGTCATTGCCAATTCTAACCATGGTTTCATGTTCCCATTGTAATGTACAACGGCTGCATTCTCAATTTCCGTCTTGTCAATGCTTGGATTGTAACCCAAACCAAGCACATGCCATGACTTTTCGAGTGGATGAGTCAGCCCGTAGAAGGTAATCAGACCTGGAGGTAGAGTCCCAAGCTTCCACAGCACCCTGTCTTCATTCTAACACCAACAACAACAAATAAACTTTGGATCACTCATCCATTCTTATCTATGTTATAAAAACTTCCAGAAAAGTATAAAGCATAAGCAACTTAGTTGCAGAAAGAGGGGGGGGGGGGGGGGGGGGGGGCAAGAAACATATAGATGTGGATTTAGAGTTTGCTATGCTTGGCATGACAAGTTACTTTCATATTTCCCAAGCCTTCTCCATTATAGTAATGAATTCCATTTCAACATAGTTGAACCATAAAATCATCCTCCTCCTCCCACCAATGTGCGCGCACACACACACACACATAGACACATACAAACAATGGCAATAATTAGAAGAAGAAAAGGAATACAAGTCATACCATATTCTGCCATTTGTGGTATATACCAGTTATATCCTTCTTCTTCCACTCCTTTAGATCAAACATGTTCATTCCATACGCCCACCCACAAGCATTGGGATCAAAGTTCTTAGCAATGTGAGGATTGGAGAAGTTCAGATATTTGTCAAACCTATGAAAGCTCTCACCACATGTTTCAACTGCACCATTTACTTTTCCATGGAGATCTACCGACCACAGCCCAGTCAAGTCTTTCTGAACAACAATGTCGTCATCAAGGAAAAGAATTTTATCCAACTTTGGATAGACCTGTGGGAGATAGAACCTTAGATGGTTAAGCATTGAGAGATACTTCGGGTTCCTGTACTTCAGGTTAGAGGAACCAGCAGAAAGTGTGGTAGGATGAGCGGCCTTGAAATAGTACTCTTTCATAGCAGCAGACTCTAACTGACGTAGAACAGGACAATAGGATGAGTTCAGCCACTTGAATTCATCTACATTTTCAACATGGATTGTAGCTTTACCCGGGGGATTCAAAAGAAACCACATATTCATCGCACCAAAGTTCAACTTATCAGTAACAAGATGGAAAACGTGTTTCCCAGGGTCCTACAAGTAAATAAAAACCACATTTTTTAAGGAGCAGAAGCGAAATGTCAAAAACAAATCATTAGCATGACATAAGTGGCTCAGACTGAGTAGAATAACACTGCTGCTTATCACTGCATGTGAAGAACATATAAGTACATAACATAATATATATTGAAGAATAGTGGCAGCACAAACATTGAGCACGTACATGCATATTGTGCACTAGAATCCTATTCACAAAGCAAATGTTAAAGATAAGTTCTGTGCATATGCATGTGCCTATATGTATGCAATTGCACAGTAATTATGATCTTATGGATCGATCCAGAGGAGACAATCAACCTTGTGACAATGCATGCTTATTTAAGTAGATTTGTAGACATGCAAGTTATCATGCGATGCACGCATAAATGCATGTGTGAGCCATGCAAATCATGAGAAAATTAAAAAATGAAGAGTTGGCTGAAATGCACAGATGTTGTTCTACCACATGCCAAATGGACCTACAAGTATCTCCAAACATACATCACATCAAAATGCATTTTACCAATTAAATATCATAGAAGAGTGACACATTTTTGTAATATTGCTACAAAATAGCCAAGATACTATCTTAATAGCCAAGATACATAGACCAGTAGGATTTCATACCTTGGCATTCGTAACGGTTGAATTGACCACTACTGAAGCAGCAAGAACATTATCCGAGAAGAGGGCATAATGGTAAAGATTTGGGTTTTCTAGATTCTCACTCCGAGGGAACTTTCTTTTTTCAGGTGGGAGGAGGTAATAATCTATTGTCAAGCGCATGGCCAGACAGTGAAGCCCATTGGGTATAGTCTTTGCAGCTAGCTGGCTAAGGAATGTGCTCTGCTTTTTCAGACTCCGGACTTGCTCATCCGCAGATTGCAGCATGGCTCTTAGTTTCCCAGTGACCAGGTTGCAGTCGTACAATTGCTCTTTAGCTTTAGACAGCACTTGGCCCATCAGTTTTATTTTTTCAGGTGCACTGCCATAAGTATATTTGATGTTCAAACAATATACAGATACAATAATTAAGCATTCAGCTGATAAACATAGATAATGTTACACATCCATTACCTGTTATGTAAATCAGAATCAGCAGTTGCATCTCCTAGAGAACGCTGGCTTTCCTTGAGCCGATTTTGCAACTCATTGGCCAAATCAGTCTTGTTTTTCATCCTTGCAAGACTTATATATACCCTTGCCATTATCATTTGATCACGTATCAAGCGTACAGTTGAATCAGTATTTTCGTTATCATTTTCTTTCCTCCAGATGCTATACTTCCCCAAAACTGCGGAGTCCACTGATTTAGAACGCTCAATGGCTGCATTTTCGAGCTTTACAGTTACTTCATCATCTTGTTTTACCATGTCAGCAGCACGCTTTTCACGTCTTTTTTCTCTCAGTTGCTGCAAAGTTATTGCACAATGATGCGAGAGTTCATATAGGCCCAAAAAACCGGGAGTAGAATAATATTTGCATAGCATAGTCACTCTTCAGTGAAACGATCAGATGACCAAACTTTCTAATTTAGAGAACAATGAATAAAGAGACTAGACAGGAATTGGTCCAGAGATTTACCCTTCGGGCCAATTTAGCTGGTGTCTCAAAGAAAACGGAATTATCTTCTGCAGTGAAAAGGCTAATCAAACATCTAATCAAATGTAACAAAATCAAATATTGTGCATGCAGAATTCGCAGAAAAACCTATACCATTTGAAGTATGTTCCTCCTTGACTCTAGATGTTTCTTGCTTGGTCTTCAAGGCTTCTCCAGTGGCCTTAAGTTACAAAAGTAAGGACAATAAATTTCAGGATTTTGTGATCACCATGTCATTTCTTCACTAGCTAAAGTTACATTATGTTCATGCTGACCTCAGCAGACGTGACATTATCAGCAGACGTTTTGTGCCCAACTACTTTCCAAGAGGCAGACAATTTATCTTTTCGAAAAAAGTCAATATTTAAAGGCCCCAAATCATTTGTACTGGCGTTTATAACGTCAATTACCTATAAGAATGATCAAATCAGTGAAAAACACGTACAACAGCATAGCTACAAATATTTGAACCAGTATTTGTTCAATTAAATTGTAAGAACCTACATCTTTCGAGAATAAAGAATTAAGATGTTGCAATGCCAGCCTCTCTCTCCAATTTAAATCCTGCTAAAAGTAATATCTTCTTATTAAACTATACATCAGAGCCAAACACCAGAAACATGCCAAACATAAAGGTACGAGAAAAGGATACCTGTCTGCTGGAAACGATTGATAATTCATTTTGACCTGTAGAGTCATAAATTTGCATTAATAGTCAAGTAAAAGAAAATGTAATTTAACCATAGATGCACATGCTTCGGAACTAGAAGAGTAAACACAGAACCCACTGTTTTAGATTACCATGGAGGAAACTGGAAAGATGGGAAAAATATAATTGGTTTGAAAAGGCACAAGGCTGAGCAACATATCTAATCAATTCATATGGAACGGCTTCCATCTATCATTTTTCCTAATTTCCTTCGCATCTTTTTTGTAGATTCTATGTGTGTGTATGTCTCTGAGTGTGTGTGACAGACAGAGAGGGGCAGAGAAAGAGAGGAGGGGGAGAGAGACTACTTATTATAGATAATATAATATAAAGCAATGAATCCATAACACAACTGAAAGAGCTAACAACTCTTTGACTCCTCTACCCTAGATCTATGTTGCTTCCTTCAGAAACAGGAACACATATATTTAATTATCTACACCTACGAACATTCTCGGCTCTCACACAATCTATTCTCTCAATACCATGATCATTCAGTGAAATTCGCTGACAAAACCACCTCTATTCACCTTAAGATCTGTGTGCACACCTATTCTTCTTAGACGAAGACCATTACAAGAAATCTACCTAAATGAAAAGATAGAAACAAATGCAGAATATCTAAACTGTAAATGATCTCAGAAGTCCTAATGGGTTAGCTTATATTATAATAATGTAGTAAACACGGCTTGTCAATTATATGGTAGGATCAAAGCATAAAAGCAAATAAAACTGAGACAATGGCTTTAAAACAATTGAGTCATTTATCGTACCTTCAAATCTTTCATGATCCCAATCACCCAAATCTGAACTTTAATATTAAGAGAGAAATATCCATACCTATATTTTAACTGCAACTGAAGCAACTCTACTTCTCACGGACAACAAAGAATTTTTACGCATCAACCAAGATAAAAATCTGGGCACTATCCAACTACGGTAGGTATTAGGGTTACTGGTGATGTTGAGTTTTTACGAACCATTTTCAATTTCGTATCCAGTAAGAATACATATAAAAGTCAGTTATCGTCAGTGCTTTAAATCCATATAACATTAACCCGTTGAAAATGAGAGGAACCATCCGTTTCATATATACGCGCCTTATTACTAAATTTATGATCTATAATCAGGTACTAGTTCTAAAAATTCACGATTAAATACAACCGCTTCTATAACTCCAAAAAAACCCCAACTGTACGGTTACATTCCACAAACTTCACTAATAACACGATTTCCCAATCCATACAATCAATTCCTTCCCAACTGTAAAAACGCCAAAAACAGTAACAAAACACAACAGTACAACAAAGTCTCAGATAGACTAACCGGAAGAAGCGGCGACGAAAAGGCCGCGGCCGACGAATAGAAAGGATAAGGCGAGAAATGTGAGGAAAAACACGAGGATGGAAGCGAAGACGCGAGATCCAATGCCTTTACTCTTACCGCCGCCGGATTGTGATCCCCTCTTAATCGCCATGCCCTATCATAGACCTTCAAAAGCAGTCACAAGTGGAATCGGTGAAAATGTGCACACATTGACGTGATACAACTCTAGAGAGATAAAATCGAAACGTACGGACAAAAATATAGAAGGAGATCTCCGATTATCGTTCAGGCTACTTGATTGAAGTTCATAATTAAGCGTCAATGTGTAAATCTGGATTCACGAGAACACACAGTAAAGCGTGAATCTACGTGGATTTTTGCTTTTCCTGTGCCGCTTGTGCGTGTGTGTGTGAGAGAGAGAGAGAGAGAGAGGTTTTGATTCGTTGAAGAACGATCTGGATATCCGGGTCGGATCGGGTATGCAGCAAACCATTTCCTTTTTAATTAATTTGTATTGATTTAGTATAGCAGAGTCGCTACTACTAGTGTTATGATTAGTCTAATTTAATGATTATTAAACAAATCCAAATTGCATTTGAATCTAATTAATTTCCGGCTACATCTTTTGTGACAAAATTAAGAGATGGTCTCGATGCATGTACCGTGATAATGACATTCACCATTTATCTCTTCTATCGTAATTAATAAGAAAAAACTGTTTTTAGTATGTCTTTAAACATTCACCATTTATCTCTCATTAATTACTAAAAAACTTTTTTTTAGTAACGAATGAAAGAGTATATACAGTCTAATTTGTAATTTTATTTCAATTCTTTTTAGAAGGGTTGAGTACCATTTGTACTCATCGTTTATACTCCAGCTTTACCTTAAAAAAAGGGGGTAAAAAACACGCCAGATAATAATTTGACTATAACTAGCGTTAAACCCGTCGAAATTCGACGGAAATTATTTTATGTCATCATTTATAATTATTTTATGTTATTTTTATGACTATAGCATATGAAATAGTTTATATATAAATTATTTTTTAATTAATTTGATATGATCAAATTAAATTAGTAATACAATATTTGAAATAATATTAATCTTAATCACTTTCGCCAATTAAATGTAAGTTGTGATAATAGAAATACATTTTTATATAAATATTCATTTGATGAAGCTTATAAAAAGTTGATGTCGGATTGAAGATTTTAGAAGAAAAAAATATGTAAATTTAAAGTATGATATGATGTACGATTGATGTGTCGCATCTACTGTTAATCGTATATCGATAATATTTACTCTTTCCGTCCCTCAAACATTTTCCTTTTTTTTTTTTTTTTTTTTTCTATTTTGGTTCGTCCCCAAAACATCTTCCTAACATATTTTTGGAAACAATTTCACTAATTATTATTCTTACAATTTCACTTTTTGTGGGACTCGTTCTCCACTTTCACTAACTATCACTCTTATAATTTCACTTTTTGTGGGATCCATTCTCAACTTATCAAATACATAACTAACTTTTATTAAAACTCGTATCATCCTCTCTTAGGAAGATGTTTGGGGGACGGATGGAGTATTAAGTTTGTTCAAATTCTTTAAATTTAACGGATAAGAAATAATTTAACTAAATATATGTCATTTGAGTATCATCTCATATGGACCTATAAAACCAGATAATCATATGAAGCTCTAAAGACCACATATAACATTTGAACGTCAAAATTTTGAAAATCATATTCTTTGGAGTTTGAAATACCACATCTGAATTTTGAACATCATCTTGTATGGAGTTTGAAGATTATAACTTACTTGTGAGTATCATTTTCTCTAGAATTTGTGAAACTATAATTAAGTTATGAGAACAATCTCGTCTCAAACTTTAAACAACATCGTCAAATTTGAAATCATATTCAATCATATATATATATATATATATATATATATAGTCAATTATTTAAGTAAATACATCTATATATAAACGTATTATACATATACATATTAATTTGTGAGTATGATGTGATAAACTTAAACTTATTATTAAATTGCGATTTTATTAAAGAAGGAAAAAGAAAAAACCTAAACCCTTGAAAGCACAAGGGTTTAAACTTAATAAAATAAAATACAAATATAAATCTTTTTTAGATATGGAAATTGATTAATAATTTAGAAAAAAAATAAGAATGAAAGAAAATTGAAGAAAATTAAAATAGAGAGATTATACGGCGCCATGTAGGATAGGATTTATTTTGCTATTATATATATATATATATATATATATATATATATATATATATATATGGATAGATTGGGCATAAGCATGTATTTTATTTATTTATAACATTTAGTTGAAGAATATTTTTTCTAAAAACTGAATTGACATTTGAATTGATTGCTTTTCGTGGATTGATTTATTGGTATACTTTATATAAGTTTTAGTCACACCTGTAACAATCTCAATTAAGTGGGTATAAGGATTTCTATTCTGGATGCCATCATTTATTAAGTTAAATTTTTCGGGTGAAAAAAGGTGGATTGTGAGGCATGATGAGTACTTGTTGGTCATTGAGTTTATATATATAAGAAAAGTTGGTATGCGGTTGAGAGAGATTTCAAGCGTTTGAAAACAGACAAATGGACCCTCGAAATGCTAATGTATTTTAATTTAGCTGGGTTCCGATAATCAAATGAATATGTAGGATTTATAATTAAATGGATATGTTGGATTTATCTAATAGTTTTATACAATTATTTAATAGTACAGATTTTATCTAATAGTTTTATACGATTATTTAATAGTATAGAATTTATCTATAAATTCATATATGATTATTTAATAGTTTTTAAATGTATAAATAAATAAGAATGAATAAGAATTGAGGAAAATTAGAATGAAGTGATTATACGATGCCACGTAGAATATGATTTATTTTGCTATAATGTAAAAATTGATTAGAAATATATAAATAGATAAGAATGAGTGAGAATTGAAGAAAATTAGAATAAAGTGATTATACGATGCCACATAGGATAATATTTATTTTGCTATAATATATGTAGGATTTATAATTAAATGGATATGTTGGATATGAAGTGATTATACGATACCACGTAGGATATGATTTATTTTGGTATAATGTAAAAATTGATTAGAAATATATAAATAGATAAGAATGAATGAGAATTGAGGAAAATTGGAATGAAGTGATTATACGATGTCACGTAGGATAAGATTTATTTTGCTATTATATATGTAAATGGATATGTTGGATTTATCTAATAGTTTTATACAATTATTTAATAGTACAGACTTTATCTAATAGTTTTATACGATTATTTAAGTGGGAATTATCAAATATAGCCATTTTTGTTAAAAACATAAGTTTTATAGCCATAGTTTATAATAGATAGGTTATATAGTCATTTTAGGCTTAAAAGACTATAACACCCTTTGACTTTTTTGAAACTTTGAGTACTCGATGGTGTACTCGATGGCACCATCGTGTACACCATCGAGTAATGAAAAAAATGAAAATTTTCTACAACACTATCGAGTAATCGAAGTACTCAATGGTGTACACGATGACACCACGAGTACTCGATGGTGTACACGATGGCGCCATCGAGTACTCGATGGTATACTCGATGGTGCTATCGAGTACAAAAAAGTCAAAGGGTATTATAGTCTTTTAAACTTAAAATGACTATATAACTTATCTATTATAAACTAGGGCTATAAAACTTATGTTTTTATGAAAGAGGGCTATAAATTTATATGATTATTTAATAGTTTTTAAATGTAAAAATTGATTAGAAATGTATAAATAAATAAGAATGAATGAGAATTGAGGAAAATTAGAATGAAGTGATTATACAATGCCACATATGATAGGATTTATTTTGCTATTATATACGTAGGATTAATCTAGTTCTTGATATATATTTAATTCAACGTGTTGGAATAAATGGGACGTTTAATAATCGCAAAACAAATTCTTAGGTCCCTCTATTTTTACCTTTTATTTCAATAGGTCCCTACACAATACTCTTGTTATACTAGGGCCTTATATTTTTATATGTTATTATCATTGAGTCCTTATTTGAAGATATTAATGAATTTATTAGAGCATCTCCAATACATTGTGTTTTAGAGGGAGTCTTAGATGGTGGTCCCACACCCTTCTCCAATGCATTGGTGCTTAGAGTGTGTCTTAGATCCTCATTTCCACAAAATTCACATTTCTACATTTTTATTTTTAAATTTCAAATTTCATTAAAATTAAAATTCAACATTACAATAATTAAAATAAAATTAAAGGCATAATTAAAATACGATAATAAAATAAAAATTACAATAATTTCCTAGGGCTCAATCAAACCAAAACGAGACCAAATGCACTCCTTCAAGTCCAAAGCGAGGCGAGCATGCATCTCCGCGTCTTTCAAGGATGCTTGTCGTGCCACAAATGTACGAAAATCTGGCGGAACACCGGCACAAGGACGAGATGCGGCGGCGGTACTCGAAGCTTCGTCGACGACCTCTTCTTCCCATTGCGTTGCATGCTCGCCTTTGTCTTCGATGATCATGTTGTGCAAAATGATGCACGTGAACATCATGTCGTTGAACAACTTCGAAGCGTTGAGCACGTTGATGTCGTTGTTCGAAGCAGGAGTCCCAAAAAAGGCATGCCAGATCCATAGATGCGACGACTTCGAGGATGATGGTCGATTCCCTCTGGTCGCTGACTCAACCTAGAACACCTCTAGTTTGACTTGCAATAGAACAAGGACATTCTAGTGATGGTAAGTTGACCCAGTGTCATCTCTCAAGGAAAGTCTTAAAGGGCTTCTAGCAGTATCGTGGAAAAAGTAATAAAAGAAAGCAGTAAAGAGTTTGATTATTAATCTAGAACTGAAACTTAAAACTGAATTAAAACCAAATTGTAAAATTACTAGGCGAATTAAATTATTAACCCTAGGCAGAATTAAAACAACTTAAATAAAATCTAACTTAAGAAATTAAGTACTTGTAAATTAAAAATAAAACTAATCTAGGCATGAAACTAAAGTGCATAATTTAAATTGCATAATTAAAAAGAAAGCATAAACATGAACTAAAAACATAAATATGATTAAACGAAAATAAATTGAATTGAAATACGAAATACCGTAAATGTCTTGAACGTGTAATTGTGTCACGCAATCACAATCCAATAAATAACTAAAAACTTAACTTAATCGAAAACTAACTAAAAACAATGAATTTTCAATACTATGAAAAAGAACTATGAAAGCAATAAATTCTATTTTTCGGATGCCAAGAGATCTCAAAGATGGAGTCTCAAACTATAGCAAAAGATAGATGATTTTACAATAGAAATGAAACCCTATTTATAGACCTAGCTCTGATGAGAATAAGCATAGCTAGATACACATGCGGCAGCGCTGGCAAGAATAAACATAGTTGGAAAGTAATGGTGCTGGCAAGAATATGCGAAGCTGGAAAGAATAAACATAGCTCTGGAAAGTGAACTCTTATGATTATGCTTGGGAAAGGTAGTCAGCGTTGGCGAAATAGGTGGAGCTGGAAAGTAGTCAGCGCTGGCATTTATGGGCTGAGTTAAAAATGGTCAGCGCTGGCAGTTATGAATTGAGTTGAAAATGGCCAGCGCTGGCAGTTATGAATTGAGTTGAAAATGGCCAGCGCTGACAAGAATGGGTGGAACTGAAAATGGTCAGCGCTGACAAGAATGAGTTGAGTTGAAAATGGTCAGCGCTGGCGTGAATGGGCGGAGCTGAAAATGGTCAGCGCTGGCAAGAATGGGTGGAGCTGGATTCGGCAGCGCTGACTGCAGTAGCGCTGACTTTGACTTTGGCACTTTGACTTTGACTTTGGCGCTTTGACTTTGACTTTGGCGCTTTGACTTTGACTTTGGCGCTGACTATGTCGATGTCTGCTAAAAACACCATTTTTAGCCCAAAAATCTCCAAAATTGCATTCTTCCATCTATAAACCCAAATCTCCTGCAAAGCATCAAACAAACCATAAAACGCACCAATTTCCAGAAGATTTAATTTAAAATATGCACATGCAAACTCCTAAAATTAGAACAATTAAGCATAAATCAACCCTCCCACACTTAGCCTTTTGCTTGTCCTCAAGCAAAATCCATATGAATCCTAGGAAGAGATTGATTTCAACAATGCAAATTTCCATCCAAACATTCACAAAGTCAATTCAAAATTTTATCAACAACACACATCTCTTGATCATGCAAGTAACTCAAAGTTTAAGACGCAACAAAAGAGTAATGCAAGTAATTCGATCAGACCCGATTCTCTGCTAGAAGTGAATTCCCTAATGTGATCACCTTTATAATCAATATCCCCATTTTTCACATTTTTTTGTGCTTAAGATTTTCAACAGTTGAGCCATAATTCATGAAATAAAACCATTTGGATGTAATCCAAAGTCTTTTCACGTGGTTTCCCATGCTCATAGTTAGTCTAGAGGAGCAGAGACTCAGAGCTGTCACGTTTTCAGAACATGCCAGATGTTTCAGAGCTGGAATTTTCAGAGTTGGCAATTCGTCCAACATTTATCACATTTCACAGATAAGATACAATCGTAGGTAATCACACTGACAATACTCCTTCTAGTATCTGCCGGACAAATCACGTTTTACTAACTTACAATCATGTTGCAACAAAACTCATAATTCTTTGTATAATCAAGAGACGCATATTAAAAATAAAACAAGAATAACCACCATTCATTCACAAACCCTAAATGCACATCGAAAACCATCTTCTCTTCCACAAATTCATAAAAATTCGCATGAGACAAAGACCAAAAACTAAGCATAGAAGACTAATCTCGCCAATTATTTTTTTTTTTTTATTATTATTATTATTATTTTTTTTATTATTATTATTTTTTATTTTTAATATAAGCACAAGAAAACACCCCCACACTAAAAGCATGCCATGTCCTCAGGGAAGAAAAGAAATACGAAAAGTTAAGAAAACTTCTCTGATTATCGGCATTGAAAAACTGAAGCATTGTGAGAGGCGGTTAAGAAAGGGCTTTGTCTGTTGCAAGTGGAGAGTGGCAGCATTGATAGCAGCGTGTTGAACGTAGCACAGCGGCTGGTCAGCGATGGCGGTGTGGAGCGAAGAAGCCGGGCTGGGCTGCCGTGTGGCGTGACAGCGCTGACGGGTGTTGCTATGAATTTGGAGAGCGAATACAGTGGGCAGGTTGGCAGAGCGCAACCGGGCTGGCTGGTCAGCGATGGCAGCGCTGGCATGGTTCGGGTAGCTGCGCGGGGCGGGGTGCTGGCCGTTGGCGGGTGGGCTGGGCGGGGCTGGGCTTGGTGGCAGCGCTGGCGGGTGGCAGCGCTGCCGGGGGCGTGGCTGGGCGGTCTTTGCGGGCTGGCAGCGCTGGTGTGGCTGGGCGGGCTTGGCGGGCTGGCAGCGCTGGCGGGTGGCAGCGCTGACGGGGTGTGGCTGGGCGGTGTTGGGTGGCAGCGCTGACACGAGGCGTGGCTGGGCGGGGTGGACGGGCTGGCAGCGCGGCAGCGCTGGCGGACTGGCATGCCACTGAGGCGTGCGGCGTTGACGGGTGTGTGGCTGGGCAGGCTGGATGGCAGCGCTGACACGACGCCCGTGACGGGTGGCGGTGCTGGCAACGCTGACGGAGGCGTGGCTGGGCGGGGTGGACGGGCTGGCAGCGCGGCAGCGCTGGCGGACTGGCATGCCACCGAGGCATGCGGCGTTGACGGGTGCGTGGTTGGCGGGGTGTGGCTGTCGGTGCTGGCAGCGCTGACGGGGTGGGCTGCGGTTCGGGGTGGCAGCGCTGGCGGGTGGCAGCGCTGCCGGGGGCGGGCTGCTGTTGGCGGGTGGTTATTTTTTTTTTTTTTTTTGGTGACTTTTCCTTCTTTTGCTAGCCTGCTCCATTCGACGTTTGGCCATCGCTGACTCTTTTAACTTCAATCGTTGACGTAATTTCCTAGCTAAAGCTGCGTTGGCCCTTTCTTTTTTTTTTTTTTTTTTTTTTTATTTTTTATATACGAATTTTTTCATTTTTTTTTTTTTATTTTTTTATATTAGCGTTGGCTCCCTTCTTCCCTTTGTCGGCGTTAGCAACCAAAACTGAAGAAAGACTCAAAACAATCAACGAAAACAAAGAAAGCAAAAGAAAAATAAAAATTAAAAACAAACCAAAGGTGGGTTGCCTCCCACTAAGCGCTAGAGTTAAAGTCTCCAGCCCGACTTCAGAGTTGAACTTCAGCTAGGGTTGTGCAGAGCTTGAGATTCCACCTCCATAGGCGAGCTCTGGTGCTCGTAGTACGGCTTCACTCGATGGCCATTCACTCGGAAACTCTCCTTTGTGTGCTCGTTCAACAGCTCTACCGCACCATGCTCGAACACCTCTTTGAGTAAAAATGGACCGCTCCATCTGGATTTCAGCTTTCCCTGGAAATAACTTAAGTCGAGAATTGAATAAGAGCACCTTCATTCCAGGGCAAAGCTTCTTGTGGCAAATGCGGCGATCGTGGAGTCGCTTCACTTTGTCCTTGTAAATTCTCGCATTCTCATACGCCTCATTGCGTAGCTCATCTAGCTCCTCCATTTGTAGCGTGCGCTGCTTCACAGCAGAGTCCAAGTCATAGTTAGCAGGCCTTGATCGCCCAATAAGCTTTATGCTCAATTTCCACCGGCAGATGGCAGGCCTTGCCATAGACGAGACGGTACGGACTCATCCCAAGCACGCCCTTGAAGGCAGTTCTGTACGCCCAAAGAGCATCATTCAACTTTGCGGACCAGTCCTTGCGCGAGGGTTGAACTGTTTTCTCCAAAATTCCCTTGATTTGCCGATTGCTCGTCTCGGCTTGGCCAGAGGTCTGCGGGTGATAAGGTGTTGCTACCTTGTGCGTGATTCCATTCTTCTTCATGAGCTTTGCAAACAACTTGTTGCAGAAGTGCTTGCCTCCATCGCTAATGATGGCTCTAGGAAATCCGAATCTAGAAAGAATGTTCTCTTGCACAAACTTAAGTACCACATTAGCATCACATGTTCTCGTGGGAATAGCCTCAACCCACTTGGACACGTAATCTACAGCAAGTAAAATATATTGAAACCCATGCGAAGTAGGAAATGGCCCCATGAAATCAATGCCCCACACATCGAAAATTTCAACAATTAATATGCTTTGGAGAGGCATCTCATTCCTGCGGCCGATATTTCCTACTCTCTGGCACCTATCGCATGCAAGAGTGAAAATGTGTGCATCTTTGAAAATGGAAGGCCAAAACAAACCTGATTGAAGAATTTTATGTGCTGTTTTCTGCCCCCCAAAGTGTCCACCACAATGATCTTCATGGCACATCTTCAACACTTGTTGTTGCTCCTCTGTCGGCACACACCGTCTAATGACATCATCCTTTCCAAGCTTGAAGAGGTGAGGAATCTCCCAATAGTAGTGCCTGCACTGAGCTAAAAATCTCTTTCTCTCCTGCGATGTCAGCTCAGGTCGTAGAATACCACAAACTAAGTAATTGACAATATCGGCATACCAGGGCTCGGCGCTCGCAGGGCTGGACTGAGCGGCGCTGAGTTCGGCAGTGCTGGGCTGGACAGCGCTGAGCTGATCATCACTGATTTCGGCAATGCTCGCAGGGATGAATTGAGCCGCGTTGGGCTGGGCACCGCTGCATTCGGTGGAGCTGGGCTCGGTAGAGCTGGACTCTGCAGCGCTGCACTTGTCAAAGGTTAATGCATATGTTTGCTCAAAAGGAAAAGATTCAGGGATGCAATTAAGATTCGACTCTATCCGATGATTATCCAAGCGTGAAAGGTGGTCAGCTACATGGTTCTCGCTCCCTTTCTATCCCTGATCTCTACATCAAATTCTTGCAACAGTAAGACCCAACGGATCAGACGAGCTTTAGCTTGAGGTTTAGTCATCAAATATCGCAGCGCAGCATGGTCACTATGAACAATAACCTTAGACCCAATGATGTAGGCACGAAATTTATCTAAGGCAAAGACCACAAGCAAGCATCTCTTTTTCAGTAGTGGTGTAATTTACTTGTGCACTGTTCAGAGTTAAACTAGCATAGTAAATTACAGCGTAACATCTTATCCACACGCTGACCTAGCACAGCTCCTACAGCAGAGTTAGACGCATCACACATAATTTCAAAGGGCAATGACCAATCAGGCGCAATCACCACCGGGGCAGAGCTCAACTTTAGTTTTAATGTTTCAAAGGCATTCATGCAAGAGTCATCAAAATTAAACGGAATGTCCTGAGCTAGCAGTTTGCATAGAGGTTGGCTAATTTTAGAGAAATCTTTAATGAAACGTCGGTAAAAACCGGCGTGACCTAAGAAACTCCTAATTCCTTTAACATCAATAGGGGGTGGTAACTTTTGGATTACCTCCACTTTAGCTCTGTCGACCTCTAGTCCATGCTTAGACACCACATGACCCAAGACAATACCACGTGTAACCATGAAATGACTCTTTTCCCAACTCAAGGTTAAGCCACTTTCAATGCACCTTTGCAACACTACATCAATCTTCGTCAAACAATCATGAAAGGACTGCCCAAAAACTGGAAAAATCATCCATAAAAACCTCCACGAATTTACCAATCATTTCAGAGAATATGGACATCATGCATCGTTGAAACGTCCCGGGTGCATTGCACAACCCGAACGGCATCCTCTTCCATGCAAACGTCCCAAAAGGAGTGGTGAAGGCAGTCTTGAGTTGATCTTCCGGGGCGATCGCGATCTGGTAATATCCTGACAAACCATCAAGAAAACAATAAAAATCATGCCCAGCTAAACGATCTAACATTTGATCAACAAAAGGGAGAGGAAAGTGATCCTTCTTGGTGACGGCATTGAGTTTCCTATAGTCAACACACATCCGCCACCCCGTCGTAGGACGCGTCGGTACCAACTCCATCTTGTCATTGCGCACAACCGTCATTCCTCCTTTCTTTGGCACGACATGCACGGGACTCACCCACTCACTATCAGCGACAGAGTAGATGATCCCTTCGGCCAGCAACTTAAGGATTTCCTTGCGCACGACATCCATCAGAATAGGATTCAATCGTCGCTGAGCGTCTCGCTTGGGTGCTGCTCCCTCCTCTAGGTTAATTTTGTGCATGCATGTGGCTGGACTTATGCCACGAATGTCTGCCAGGCTCCATCCCAAAGCTGCCTTGTTTCTCTTCAATACCTTGAGCAACGCTGCCTCTTGCTCCCAAGTCAGCGTGGAAGATATGATCACTGGCTTCTCCTCACCTGCTTCCTAAAAATACTATATTTGAGATTGGCAGGGAGTTCCTTTAGTTCCAGCGCTGAACCTCTTGGTTTCCATCTGTTCATCAAAGGGCAGCTCGGTATGGCTGAAGGGTGCTGAGCTCGGCAGAGTTGACTGTAGCAGCGCGGGAATCGGCAGAGCTGGCTGCGGCAGCGCTGACTCTTCAGGCAGCGCTGATTCTTCAGCTTCCTTAGCTAATTCCTCCATGTCGGCCGATCCAGCAAAAGCTTCCATATACTCCTGTTCCTGAATAAATACCTTCTCAACCAAGCCATTAATAGCATCTATATATGAACATTCACTTATGAAATTCGTGGAAGGCATTGCACGATTTTCATGCACCGAAAAAGACACCGACTCCCCTAACACCGTCATTTTAATAGTTCCATGTTTAACATCAATCAAAGTGTTAGTGGTCGCCATAAAGGGTCTTCCTAATAGTAGAGTGTGGTCTCTACCATTCTCATGCACATCCCCAATCTCAAGCACTACGAAATCAACAGGCACAATCAAACCCCCGACTCTAACCAGAATATCCTCTACTATCCCACGGGGGTACCTAACGGACCTATCAGCTAGTTGTAGACACATGCGAGTGGATTTCAAATTACCTAACTCTAATTGTTGAAAAATAGAGTAAGGCATCAAATTAATTCCTGCTCCCAGATCTAACATACCCGTGGCCTTCTTACCATTTCCCAAAGCAATATTAATCACAAAGCTACCTGGATCGCGCTGCTTTGGTGGTAAGGATTGCTGCATGATTGAGGTTGCTACTTCCGAGACTAAAATTTTCTCATTATCCCCGAACTTTCGCTTGTTGGAAACCAACTCCTTGAAAAACTTCACATACGCCGGTACTTTTCTGATCACATCAAGGAGAGGAAGATTCACGTTCACCTTGGCAAGCATGTTGTAGAAGTCGGCGAACTGTTTATCCAGCTTTTCATTCTTCAATCTGCTAGGAAAAGGGATCGGAGGTCGATAGGGTGTGGTAGACTTATGAAGTTTATTCTCCTTTTCTTCCTCCATCTCTCCATCTTTTTGTTGATCTGCCTTCTCTCCATTGGTAGGGCTGGTCAGAGCTGAATTATGCAGAGCTGGACTGGCAGCGCTGACATTGGCGGAGCTGGATCCGGCAGCGCTGACTGCAGTAGCACTGACTTTGACTTTGAGAGATTCTGTAATGCTGAGTTCGTCAGGGATGATCTTGGCAGCGCTGGCACTTCCACTTTGTTATCCACCATCTTACCATTACGAAGAACAGTTACAGCTAGAGCTTGATGCGGCTGAGCAGGTTGGCCATGAAACTTTCCGGGCTGCTGTTGTTGTTGGATTTGATTCAAAGTACCGGAAAGTTGACCGACAGTTGTTTCAAGCCTTTTTATGGTAGATGCTTGGGACTCCATATTCTGCTTAGTCATCTCCATATTTTGCTTACTAATCTCCATGAAAGCTTGCAAGGTATCCTCTAGGGATGTTTTCTGTGGTGGCATGGGCTGTGCACTCTGCTGCAGGGCTGATTGTTGATGTTGGTATTGCGGTCTATATGGTTGAGAGGAGCTTTGCTGCGGAGGGAAATATTGTGGTTGTTGTTGGTAGCCCATTTGGGGTGGTCGACGGTATTGATTTCCCCCCAAAATTTTGATTTCCCCATCCAGCATTCGGTTGACTTCTCCATCCTCCATTGACATTCTGTTGCCCTTGATTCATGTTCTGCCCATATGGTCTACTTAGCCCTTGATTATAGCTTTGAAATCCTTGTGCCGCATAGACCTCGGCTTGTCCTTCCGGAGTAAACTCTCCCATTCTATGGCACTCATTAGCTCCGTGGCTGAAATCTCCACAAATACCACAAGGCTCCATATTCTGCATAGCTGGGTTCGGCAGAGCTGACATCGGCAGTTCTGCAGTTCTGTATTCTGCAGAGCTGGCGTCGGCAGCGCTGAATTCTGCAGAGCTGAATTCTGCACCGGAACGGAAGGTGTATCCATCTTGCCCATCTTCAGCTGTTGTACGTCCCGCATGATTGAAGCCAATTGTTGTTGTATTTCAAATTGATTCGTCACTGCGCTGGCTTCAACTCTTCTTCCACGGACGGATTTTTGTTGGGAGCTCTCAGCTAAAGTTTTGAAAATCCCTTTTAACTCAGTTGCTGTCTTCCGAGCTATGTTACCTCCTGCCGTGCTATCCACCATAAATTGGGCAGTTTGCACTAACCCATCGTAAAAGAACTGCATCAACATAACATTAGTGAATTGATGTTGAGGGCATTGACGGAGGAGTTCTTCATATCTCTCCCAAGCTTCATGCAAAGGTTCGTCCGCTCCTTGGGTGAACTCCATTATTTTTGTTCTCAACTCCTGTGTCTTATGGCTTGGGTAGTATTTCAGCATGAATTTTTCACAAGCATCTCCCCACGTAGTGATTGAGTTGGGTGGCAGAGATAGCATCCACGTCCTCGCCCGGTCTTTAAGTGCATAGGGGAAGCACTTGAGCTTGAGTTGGTCCTCCGTGAGACTAAGCAAAGGAATTGTTTGCACTTGGGTGCAAAAATCCCGGATGAATTGCAGAGCATCCTCGCTTGGCATCCCGTGGAACACCGGCAGTAAACTCGAGTCATTTGGTTTGAGATTGTAGTTTCTCACAGCAGTGGGGAGCACGATTGCCGACGTGTTGGTATCTCCAATCACAGGTCTGGTGAAGTCTCCCATGTATTCTATGTTCTGGGCCATCTCCTTCTTCTCCTCGTTTAAATTCTGCTCAACTTTGTCCTGTTCAGAGCTGGTTTCTTCCTTGGTGGTTTTCTGCTCAGTGCGGAAGTTGGCAGGGCTGGCTTGGTCTGTGCTGAAATTGGCAGTGCGAACTTCTGCACCGCTGCCAGCGTTGACTTCGGCAGGGCTGGCAGCGTTGACTTCGGCAGAGCTGGCAGCGTTGACTTCGGCAGCGAAGAACTTGAAGGCAGGGCTGGCCTCTTCCTCCTTGAAGGCAGGGCTGGCAGCGTTGACTTCGGCAGCGAAGAACTTGAAGGCAGGGCTGGCCTCTTCCTCCTTGAAGGCAGGGCTGGCAGCGTTGACTTCGGCAGAGCTGGCAGCGTTGACTTCGGCAGCGAAGAACTTGAAGGCAGGGCTGGCCTCTTTCTCCTTTGTCTCTACGGTATGCTCTGAAATTTCAGGTTCAGATTCAGAGCCAGAGTAGAAATCGTCAGTTGGAGACACCAATTTGCCTTTAAGACTACGGCGTCCCTGCATGCATAACACTGAACAAACAGATTACGCGTACCGAGTGAAAGAAACGTAAAATCAAAACCGAGAAAAACTGGAAATTAAATAAAGCAAGTAAAAACGACACAACTAAAACGCCCAAAACTTTCCCCGGCAACGGCGCCAAAATTGACTCAACCTAGAACACCTCTAGTTTGACTTGCAATAGAACAAGGACATTCTAGTGATGGTAAGTTGACCCAGTGTCATCTCTCAAGGAAAGTCTTAAAGGGCTTCTAGCAGTATCGTGGAAAAAGTAATAAAAGAAAGCAGTAAAGAGTTTGATTATTAATCTAGAACTGAAACTTAAAACTGAATTAAAACCAAATTGTAAAATTACTAGGCGAATTAAATTATTAACCCTAGGCAGAATTAAAACAACTTAAATAAAATCTAACTTAAGAAATTAAGTACTTGTAAATTAAAAATAAAACTAATCTAGGCATGAAACTAAAGTGCATAATTTAAATTGCATAATTGTAAAAGAAAGCATAAACATGAACTAAAAAACATAAATATGATTAAACGAAAATAAATTGAATTGAAATACGAAATACCGTAAATGTCTTGAACGTGTAATTGTGTCACGCAATCACAATCCAATAAATAACTAAAAACTTAACTTAATCGAAAACTAACTAAAAACAATGAATTTTCAATACTATGAAAAAGAATTATGAAAGCAATAAATTCTATTTTTCGGATGCCAAGAGATCTCAAAGATGGAGTCTCAAACTATAGCAAAAGATAGATGATTTACAATAGAAATGAAACCCTATTTATAGACCTAGCTCTGATGAGAATAAGCATAGCTAGATACACATGCGGCAGCGCTGGCAAGAATAAACATAGTTGGAAAGTAATGGTGCTGGCAAGAATATGCGAAGCTGGAAAGAATAAACATAGCTCTGGAAAGTGAACTCTTATGATTATGCTTGCGAAAGGTAGTCAGCGTTGGCGAAATAGGCGGAGCTGGAAAGTAGTCAGCGCTGGCATTTATGGGCTGAGTTGAAAATGGTCAGCGCTGGCAGTTATGAATTGAGTTGAAAATGGCCAGCGCTGACAAGAATGAGTTGAGTTGAAAATGGTCAGCGCTGGCGTGAATGGGCGGAGCTGAAAATGGTCAGCGCTGACAAGAATGAGTTGAGTTGAAAATGGTCAGCGCTGGCGTGAATGGGCGGAGCTGAAAATGGTCAGCGCTGGCAAGAATGAGTTGAGTTGAAAATGGTCAGCGCTGGCAAGAATGGGTGGAGCTGGATTCGGCAGCGCTGACTGCAGTAGCGCTGACTTTGACTTTGGCACTTTGACTTTGACTTTGGCGCTGACGATGTCGATGTCTGCTAAAAACACCATTTTTAGCCCAAAAATCTCCAAAATTGCATTCTTCCATCTATAAACCCAAATCTCCTGCAAAGCATCAAACAAACCATAAAACGCACCAATTTCCAGAAGATTTAATTTAAAATATGCACATGCAAACCCCTAAAATTAGAACAATTAAGCATAAATCAATAAGATCCTGAGATCTCTGTATTTAATGCGGCTTTACTTTGTGAGTACGTGGCTTCCTCTGAACGTTGGAAGATCAGTCCTAGGAGGAATGTTCAACTGATACTTGACTTTAGTATCAGTCCTTTGCGCGCATTAAGTAATCAGTCTTCAGCTGATTCTTCAACTGATACTTCAGTTGGTATCTGCAATCTTCAGTCTTTAGTCCTTCGTTCTTCAGTCTTCAGTCTTTGACACCGCAAGCTAAACTAGAAACGAACTCTAACACTTGAGTTCAAAACAATTCTAGTCTATTACAATTAAGTCCTATGATTTTTGGTATCATCAAAACAAGGGTTAGGATATTCCACAAGGTTCCCAACAACTGATAACTCCTTACTGAAGAGCTTTCAGTATCAGTCGTCAACCCTGTTTTGGTCAAAATTCTTTTCAGTAAACAGGCGTCTGAGTTTGTGCTTACAGTTTTGTTTTGATCTTTGTGTTAAGATCGAAAAATAGCCCATAGGTGTATTTCTCCCCCCCATACACCTATTCGAGACCCTTCGGACCTAACAATTGGTATCAGAGCAGATTGTTCGCAAGAACAATTCTGTTTTGATTAGGTTCTAATTGAACTAGATCATTTTTCTCAAAGGTCTCAAAAAACTTTTCTCTTTCAAAAAGTGCTTGCTGTTTGAGTTATCTGTTGTTATCTGTTCTCTCTTTTTATATGGAGACTAACCACAACAGGATATCCTCTCTACCTATGTTTAGTATTGAAAAATACGACATATGGAAGTTTCGGCTTGAAAGCTTCCTCACCGCCCAGCATTGCCGAATGTGGGAAGTCATCACTGAGATTGTCAAAAGAGTTCCTATTGACCCATCTCGGGATCCATTCGATGATGTCCAGATCAAGCAAAAGGCAGACTTCACCACAGAATAAAGGAAGCAAGATGAGCTTGACAACCTCGCCAAAAGCATCATCTCCGGCACAATTCCAGACAAGCACGTCACCAAGATTATCAAGTGCAAAACTGCAAAGAAGATGTGGGACATTCTTGAAACAATGTGCGTTGGATCCGAGGAGATAAAGGATAACAAGTTGTCCATAGCTTGTCAAAAATTCGACTCCTTCCTCATGCTCAAGAATGAATCTATCGGCGAGATGGAACTCAGATTCAACCAGATCCTGAACGAAGTTCAATCCATCTCGAAGGACAAGTACACTCAACGAGAAATCAACCTGAAGATTCTTCGAGCACTTCCACGAGGAGAGTGGCAGATCTACTCAGTCGCTCATCAGAACAAGCCAGGATTCAGTCAGCTCCCGACAAACAGGCTTTTCTCTGATCTCTTGGCAAATGAGTTCGACATTCAGAGAAATCTTGGAACCAAGAGGGCTGGAGGATCAGACGAAGATGGTCCATCAACCTCGAAAGGAGAAGCACTGAAAGCATCAGCAAAAGAAAGCAAGAAGCAGACAAAGGAACCGGCGGAACTCAAGCCCGAAGACTTCTTCAGTCAATATGCTCTGTTGACTGAAAGATTCAACAAGATGGAGTCTAAATTCCGCAAGTACAGGAGGTACCACAAGCAGCACTACAAAGGAAAAGAAAGAGAAAGCAAGTCCAGATATTCCACTGACAAAAGCGGAGAAAGAAAATCAACCGCTTTCGACTTGAAAGATGTGGAATGTTTTGGATGCAAGAAGAAAGGGCACTTTCGAACTGAATGCCCTGAACTGACGCAGTCTGAGCGCAAGGAGCTAAAAGCCAAGAAAGATCGCAAATATGCGAAGAAGAAAACGATGGTTACTGACGATGCAGGATCTTCGGAAGAAGCATCAGAATCATCCGACTTCAACTTAACCAGCTCAGATGATGAGAGCCAAGCCCTGATGGCCAACGAAACTGAAAGCGTGGCCGACAATAGCTACGACAACGGAATGAACGGCTCAGAGGTAAACTCTCACTCAAGAACTCCTTATACTGATAACTCCCTGTTGTCTTCAGGAGATCACTCGGAATTTGGAGAAAGCTCAGCCAATGAAACTGACGAGTACGATCAGCTCATGACTGATCACTGTCAGTTAAGAAAAATGTTCGAAGATCTCCTCAAGCAAAATCAGAAAATGGAAAAGGAGATCAATGATGAACGAGTCAAGAATCAAACAATCATCTTCTTTCTGGATGAAACTTGTCTAGACCAACTTATCATGGAGAAGAGTCGACTGGAAGAAAAGCTTAGAATTTCTACTTCAGAGTGTGACAGAGCATCTCATGAAATCAAGAGGCTCAATCACAAATTGGAAGAAATAGTCAAGGACTGTATGATGAAGTCTCCCATGATGACCAACTTTCCTTCAAAAGGCCTTGTTGAAAGCATCGGAGGAAAGATTGCTCCAGTTGATAAAGGAAAGAATATCGTGATCAAAGAAGCAACTGACGCTTCTGGAAATGACACTTCAGAGAATCAAGAGATCATGATATGGAAGAAAGTTCAGAAACGCAAGCTGATAGCAAGAACGAATGTTCCTCCTCCACACAGCTACAGACGAGCCAAGGAGGCCCCCAACCAGATCATCCTACTGAGAAGACTGGAAAGCAGATTTCAGTCAAGGATAGGGCAAGGAACATCAGGATTCAAGCATAATCTTCCTCACCAGTCCAGGGGGAAGAACAACAACATCAGTCAGAAACTAAAACCAGTTCAGTTCCGAAGAGAAGAACATCCATGGAGACAAAGCTATGATAAGTCCAGACGAGCCAAACGCTAATCACGGCAGCATTCAACTGGACATCATATGACTCATGTTCCACAACATCAGTCAATTCTCCATCAGTCAAGAGTGACTTCCGTATCTCAAAGGAGATACTCTGTAGAGCAAAGAAGACCTCAACATCTCACCAGATAAAGCTTCTACAAGAGTGAGACTCTTAAAAGGAAAGTTCAACAGAAGATTGCTCATGTGCCAACTAAAGCACCGACTACTTCAGTCAGACAACCGACAAAGCGCAAGAGATCAGCACCAAGACCAGTTCTGAAGCAGATATGACTTCCAAAAGGAACACGAGCTAACAATGAAGGACCCAAACATTGATTGGGTACCTAAATTAACTCTTCCTTGCAGGTCAAAAACAGGAAACACAAAAGGAATGAAGAAGTTAAAGCCTCAATCAGAACATGGTACCTGGATAGCGGCTGTTCGAAGTACATGACGGGCTACAAAGAATATCTAACTTAATATGTTGAGAAAGTTGGATCAAAAGTTGCATTCGGAGACAACTCAATCGGAGAAACAAAAGGCTATGGTGTACTCGACATGGGTAACGCCAGTATCAGTAATGTTAGCTATGTTTCTGGACTAAAACATAACTTGTTGTCTGTGAGTCAATTTTGTGACAGCGATTTCATAGTGAAGATAAAAAAGGATAAATTCACTGTCAGAAACAATCAAAGGAAGGTGGTTCTGAGAGGGATCAGACAAGGAAGTCTCTATGTCGTCTCATGGGAAGATAGCCCTCCAGAAACATGTCTCATCAGCAAAAGCAGCTTGGAGCTCAACTGGCTGTGGCACAGGAGACTCAATGGTGGACGTCGTATTCCACCAAATAATTCCTGCGAAATTACCAAAATAAATTAATACAATGGCAAGCAGGGTCGATCCCACAGAGAGCAGTTAAAAATCATTCAAATCCCTAAATCTATAAAAACGGTGATGCCACCACGCCTTAATTTTAAGAGGAGTTATTAAATTGAGGTTTTTTATAAAAAGAAAAAGAAAAAAGCCTTTGAAAGCACAGTAATGCAGACTAGAGGCACGAGACTCGGAAAGGAGCTCGTCAAACAGGAAACAAAGCAAAAAGCGATTTAAAAACCATTCAAAAAATCGTCCACCTCCATTTCGTCCGACCAACGGCCTGTGGCGATATTATTCATAACACGCAAACTAGCACTTCCGCTATGATCAATGACGAAGTCCCTCGGCTTCTGACCCATTTCCTCCGCATTTCTGAGGCGGCTTTTTATGCTATCTTCCTGATTCTGTGGAACGCGCGGACGTTCCATACCTTTTGGAGGACGTCCCCGTCGCTTAGGCGGTGCTTGCTCAACAAGCATTTGCATTCCTTGGCTAACCTGCGCCTCTAATCGACTGATACGACTATCAATATCTTCTGGAGCAGTAGTGTGCGAGTCTTTGCTTTGCCCACCCAAATCACCATCCAGTTTTTTAGCCTGCTGACTAACCAACTCTCCAGCTTGCTTAGAATGGCGAGCTTCATCCAAATCAGCAGAAACCGTAACAATCTCAGTCGGATCCCCAGCCGGCGTCTCCATCTCAATTTCCTCGTCCACCTCGTCCTCACTACCAGTCGTCTTATGAAGCTCCTGATCAACCGAAACCAACACCGCTGCCTCCGGCTCGTATAACGCTATCTCCTCAGAGCCATGATCGTCAACCCTCTTGGAATCCAGAACTGGGTTACTGCCAGCCATCTCATGGCCTTCATTATGGAAATCATGCTGCTGCACCCCCGTCGCCAAATGGCCGAAACCAGAAGTGTTCTGTTGTTCCCCCGTTGTTTGCACGATTGGGACAACAACCTTCTTGCCCTGCTCCACAATGTGCCATTGTTTATGAGTCACCACACCAGACTGATTGTTAGGAGCAGCCGTCAGATTTTCCTGAATAGCTACCGGCTCCACACGTCGCTTTTTTCGACATGTTTCTTGAGAATGCCCAGTTATTTTGCAACGACGACAGTAAAGAGGCAAATTTTCAAAGACAAATTCAACATGGAATGATGTATCCTCACCATCAATTAAAAGAGTAGAAGGTAGATTTTGCAACATATCGATTTCCACAAGGATTCTAGCGAATTGTCCGAAGTCACGTCGTGCCGACGCTCCATCGATCTTTAAGGGGTGACCCAAATATCTGCCAATTCCAGAAATAACCTGTGGGTTCCAGTATTCTATCGGCAGATAGTGTATGCGAACCCAAACGTCCGCCAAAGGGGAATTCTCTTTGAAAGGATCAAAATTTCGAGTCCATTCACGGAGTCGGAGGAGCCCTTTTGAGAGCTCCCAAACTGCCTTTCCCTTTGCTGTAGCCTTATCTTCAGACGTAGTAAATCGGAGAGTGAAAAAACCTTTTCCCAAAGGAATTAGTTGCCAATCAGAGGCTAAACTCCATAATCTCTGAAGTTCCCACTTTAGTTCCAAAGTTGATCTCGGTTTGTCTCCTTTCTGAAGAAACAAACGTCCTGTCAAAGCAAATTCAAAGGCCTTAATCTCCTTAAGATATAGATCCTTCGGTATTTTGAGGGAGAACTGATCGCCCTCCTTAGTAGGCCGCAGATCATGAAAAATGTGAGCAGCCAAATCCTGTATTTTCACCGGCTTCTTGCCAGTAGCCTCGGCATAAGAAACTCTATCGTCATTCTTAGGGGAGATGCTAACGATGTCGGAATAAGTGAGAATCTGGGTGGGTTGGTTATCTGTCAGATTTGATGAATTACCAGTAGATCGCATTCCGACGGCAACCGCGTCGGAATCAGTACCCGACCCCCTGGGAGGCAGACGCATACCATGGGAGAGATCAGGTTTAGTTCGAACATCAAAGTTGGAAGAAACCGGGGGAAGGTTAAGACCCCCCTTGTCTCGACCGATGATCGGCGAACTGGTGGCCATCCGCCGGAAGGGTGAGCCGGAAGGGTGGGGCGGCGCGGTGCAGATGCAGGCGGCGATGCAGGTTCTGGAGCAGGCGACCAATAAGCACAGCAGCAGCGAACGGGACGTCCGGAGACCAATGCCGGGCTTGAGGCAAGTGACGCGGCGGCCCCTCCTTAGCCGATTGCTGCCGGAGTCGCGTGAGGAGAGCAGCAGCAGAAGCGGGCCGGCTAGGTTGCTCCGAGCGCGGCGATGGCTGGCTGACGGTCTGAAACAGCAGCAGCGAACGGAGTGTCAGCGGGAGTGCAGCAGCGAACAACAGCGAACAGCAGCGAACGGGATCTGAGAACAACAGCAGCAACAGCAGCAAAAGTCACGCACGCACGCTCAGCGGGCTCACCGGAACAGCAGCAACGAACAGCAGCAGCGAACCAGCAGCGAAGCAGGGGCCCGGCGAACAGCAGCAGCGGCCCGGCGTGAACTTTGAAGCTTTCGGTTTCAACGAAGCGTGCCTTTCGGTGGGTCAAAAGTTCCGCTTTCGGTGGGAGAAAAAAATCTCATTTTTTGCTCCCGAGGAACGGGAGAAAAAAATCTCATTTTAAGAGGAGTTAATTAAACTAAAAACGCAGAATTAAATCAAATAAAATACGCTTGAAGTAAATCAATAAAAAGGGTAATTCGGCTCAAATAAATCCACTCTAATTCAACTCTGATCCTCGACGCAATAATTAATCAATCCCTATCAACCAACCAGTTATAGGATACCGTGAAACGCAATAGACGTACCCCAATTCCTACTTACGGTGTCGATAAACAGCTGGAGACGCCAGACCTGCTTATTTCCCTTATTAAAATATAACCTAGCTGGAGACGCCAGACCAAGATTTAATATTCTAATAGCATTAAGATGAAGGAACCCAGTTTATATCAATTATCCTAGAGACGCTAGTGATAATTAATATACCAATTAATTCCTACTAAGAACATGGTAGTTGTATCAATAATCAGTCCTATTCCAATAATTACGGATTGGCGGGAAGTAATTGACTGTAATCCAATTAAACTTAAGTTGATCAGGCTTAAATAAAATCGGAATTATCTTGGAACCTAGGAATTAATCGGAATCAATAGGAATCAATTTTAAACCAATTAGGTCTCATAGATCATTAAATGTCGCAGCCCGAAAACCCGACACTAGTGATAGTGGGGTACGAGTATCGATACGACTATTTTTAAAAGAATAAAAGATAAGAAAAATAGGTCGAACATCAAGCGGAAGCTCGCATCAAAAGGTGTTAAAGAAATCATTATAAATGAACCCAAGGGTAAAATCGTCAACGTCGTTATAACTTTTTAATTATCAGGAATTTCACGAACAAAAACAAAACGGGTATCGCTCATTTTTCGTAAGGGAACATAATATGCAGAGTATCGCAGCAAAAGGCAAACCGATTATATGTATGAAGACATATAACCGTGAGTACATTGCTTAACTTCAAAAGAAAATTAAAGTATATCAATCATCAAGACTTTATCGTCAAAATGGAAATACGATAAAGTAAATACATCCTCCAACATTTCCCCGCCAGCACCAGACCAATCTCGCTCCTCGCTAAGTCTGCACATTTAGAAATACATGCAGGGCGTGAGTATATAATACTCAGTGGGCAAACGCCGAAAAACAAGAAAGACGCTCTTAGAGCTATAAGTTTGAAGCTTGCCACATCTCAGCAATACACAGAAATGAGTTAGTATTAAATGAATCTGTGCATGCAGTTTTAATAATCAACATCATAAATAAACGATAGCGCTATCAAAGTACTCATCATGCATGTACCACATCTACAACTCATCATCATCAAAGGTACTGAGAAGTAGGCCTCCTTCTCAAGCACCGTGACCGGCCGATTCGCTCAACGGCTCACAGTCACCTCTGTGTACACTAGCCCTGGCAGGATAGCTATCAACTGCCCAGGACCCGAATTCGTCTCATCTCATCAGTAGAGGGTAACATACAAGCTCAGCATCAAAAATTGGCAAGTCAAACATTTCTCAACATCATTTATCTCAAATAATTTGATAAGCTCATAAATATCATCATTAAATCATTTTAGAAAGCTCAGATAATATATGTATACTCAAAATATTGCCCACCTGAAGACCTTACTCAAAAACTCCCGTCAAAGCGGAGTTACTTACTTCCCTGCTCTGCTCGTGTCTTCAGGGATCATCGTCATCATCGAAGGTTCATGTCATAAAATGAATCTCGATTAGAACTCAACGACAAAAACTCATGCCTTAACTCATGCTTTATCTTATATTCTATCTC